>NC_091977.1:7370859-7480859 GCF_044704955.1 Pristiophorus japonicus
CTCACCTCAGCTCAACTCAGCCCAATGCAACTGAACTCAATCGAACTCAACTCAAACCAAAGCAACTCAACTCAACTCAACTCAACTTAATCCAACTTAACTCAACTCAACCCATTCCAAATCAAGTAAACTCTACCCAATTCATTCAAATTCCACTCAACTCAACTCAAACCAACCCAACTCAACTCAAATCAACTCAAATCAACCAAACTCAACTCAACATAACTCAACACAACTCAACTCAACTCAATGCAACTCAATTCAATTGAACTCAACTCTACCCAACTCAATTCAACTCAAACCTAACCAACTCAACACAAGTCAACTCGACTCACTCCAACTCAACTCAACACAAATCATCTCAGCCCAACTCAGCCCAACACAACTCAGTCCAACTCAAATCAACTCAACCCAACTCAACTCAACTCAAACCTCCACAACTCAACACAACTCAACAACTCAACTCAACTCAATGCAACTCAATTCAATTGAACTCAATTCTACCCAACTCAATTCAATTCAAACCTAACCAACTCAACACAACTCAACTCAACTCCCTCCAACTCAACTCAATACAAATCATCTCAGCCAAACTCAACCTGACACAACTCAGCCCAACTCAAATCAACTCAACCCAACTCAACTCAGTCCAACTCAACTCAAACCAAAGCAACTCAAATCAACTCAACCCAACTCAACTCAATCCAACTCAACTCAAACCAAAGCAATTGAACTCAACTCAACCCAACTCAACTCAACTCAATCCAGCTCAACCCATTCTAACTCAAGAAAACTCTATCCAATTCATTTGAACTCAACTGTACTAATTCCAATTCAACTCAACACAACTTAACTCAGCCCAGCTCAGATCAACTTAACTTAACTCAACTGATTCCAACTCAACCCAACCCAATGCTACTCAACTCAACTCCTCAACCCAACTGAACTGAACTCAACCCAACCCAACTCAACTGAACTCAAATCAACATAATCCAATGCAACACAAATCAACTCAACCCAATTCAGCCCAACTCAACTCAACGTAACTCGACTCAAGACAACTCATTCCAACTCAACTCAACTTAACTCTACACAACTCAACACAACTCAACACAAAATAACTCAAATGAAATCAATGCAATTCAACTCATCCCAGCTCAACTCAACTTAACTCAACTCCTGGACTCAACTGAACGCAACTCGACTCAACTCAACTTATTTCTGCACAGGTCAACTTAACACAACTCAACTCAACCCGACTCAACTCAACACAGCTCAACTTAATGTAGCCCAGCTCAACTCAGCACAACTCAATCCTCAACCCAAATCAGCTCAAATCAACTCAATTCAAGAAAGCTCAACTCAATCAAACTCAACTGAACACAACTGAACACAACACAACACAACAACACAACACCACAACTGAAGCCAACTCAAATCAACAGAAGTCAACTGAACGCAACTCATCTCAACCCAAATTAACTCAACTCAACTCAACCCAAATCAACTCAGCTCAACTCAACCAAACTCAAAACAACTCAACTCAACACAACCCATTCCAATTCAAGTAAACACTACCCAATTCATTCCAGTTCAACTCAACCCATTCCAACTCAACTCAACACAACTTAACTCAATTCAACTCAACCCATCCCATCTCAACTCAGTCCAGCTCAACTGAACTCAACTCAACACAAGTCAACCCAACTCAGCCCAGCTCAACTCAACTTAACTGAACTCAACTCATTCCAAATTTATCCAACCCAATGCAATGTAACTCAACCCAACTCCACTCCTCAACCCAACTCAACTCAATCCAACTCAACGCAACTTAACTCGACTCAAGATAACTCATTCCAACACAACTCAACTTAACACAACACAGCTCAACCAAACTGAACTCAAACTCAACTCAACCCAACTCAACACAAAGCAACTCAACTCAAACCAATACAACTTAGCTCATCCCAGCTCAACTCAACTCAACTCAACCTAACTCAACTCCTGGACTCAAATGAACTCAACTCGATTCAACTCAACTTATTCCTACATAGGTCAACTTAACTCAACTCAACTCAACCCGACTCAACTGAACACAGCTCAACTCAATGTAGCCCAGCTCAACTCAACATAACTCAATCATCAACCCAAATCAGCTCAACTCAACTCAAGCCAGCTCAACTCAACACAACTGAACACAACACAACAACATAACACCACAACAGAAACCAACTTAAATCAACACAACTCAACTGAACTCAACTCATATGACCCCAAATTAACTCAAATCAACTCAACCCAACTCAATTCAACCCAACCCAACACAACTCAGCCCAACTCAAATCAACTCAACTCATCGCAATCCAACTCAACTGAACTCAAATCAACATAACCCAATGCAACACAAATAAACTCAACCCAATTCAGCTCAACTCAACTCAACTTAGCTCGACTCAAGTCAACTCATTCCAACTCATCTCAAATTAACTCGACACAACAGAACTCAACTAAACACAGCTCAACTCAACTCAAGCCAGCTCAGGTCAATCAAACGGAACTCAACACAACTGAACACAACACAACACAACAACACAACACCACAACTGAAGCCAACTCAACTCAACACAACTCAACTGAACTCAACTCATCTAAACCCAACTCAACTCAACTCAACCCAACCCAACCCAACTCAATCCAGCTCAACCCAACTCAACCCAACTCAACTCAACTCAACGCAACTCAACCCAACTCATCTAAACCCAACTCAACCCAACTCAACTCAATGCAACTCAACCCAACTCAACCCAACTCGACCCAACTCAACTCAGCCCAATTCAATTCAACTCAACTCAACCCAACTCAACCCAACCCAATTCAACCCAACTCAACCCAACTCAACCCAACTTGACACAACTCGACACAACTCGACACAACTCAACCCAATTCAACTCAACTGAACCCAACTCAACCCAATTTAACGCAATTCAACTCCAATCAACTCAACTCAACCCAGCCCAACATAACACAGATCAACCCAACTCAACCAAACTCAACCCAACTCAAACCAGTTCAACATAGCTCAACACAGCTCAACACAACTCAACACAGCTGAACCCAACTCAACTCAGCTCCACCCAACTCAACTCAAACTCAAATCAACCAAACTCAACCCAACTCAACACAGTTCAAACCAACTCAACTCAAACTCAAATCATCCCAACTCAACTCAACACAACTCAACTCAACTCAACTCAGCTCAACTCAACTCAACTCAGCTCAACTCAACTCAACCCATTGCAATTCAAGTAAACTCTACCCAATTCAATCCAACTCAACTCAACTCATTCCAATTCAACTCAACACAGCTTACATCAACTCAACTCAACCCACCTGAACTCAACTCAGCCCAGTTCAACTGAACTCAAATTAACTCAACTCAACACAAGTTGACTCAACTCAACTCAGCCCAGCTCAACTCAACTTAACTCAACACAACTCAACTCAACTTAACTCAGCCCAACACAACTCAGTGCATCTCAACTCAACCCAATTCAAAGCAACCCAATGGAAAACAAATCAACTCAACTCAACTCAACACAACCAAACTTAACTCAACACAACTCAACTCAACTTTCTACCCAACTCAACTCAACATTTCTCCTCAACCCAACACAACTTAATTCAAATCAACCAAACTCAACTTAACATAACTCAACTCAACCCAACTCAACTCAACTCAATTCAATGCAACACAATTAAATTGAACTGAACTCTACCCAACACAACGCAACTCAATCCAACTCAACTCAAACTAAAGAAACTCAACTCAACTCAACCTAACTCAACCCAACTCAACTCAACCCATTCCAACTCAAGTAAACCCTACCCAATTAACTCCAACTCAACTCAACTCATTCCAACTCAACTCAACACAACTTAACTCAACTCAACACAACCCATCTCAACTCAACTCAGCCCAACTCAACTCAACTTAACTCAGCCCAACACAACTCAGTGCATCTCAACTCAACCCAACTCAAATCAAACCAATGAAAAACAACTCAACTCAGCCCAACTCAACTCAGCTCAACCCAAATTAACTCAACACAACTCAACTCAACTCAATTTTCTATCGGCTCAACTCAACATTTCTCCTCAGCCCAACACAATTCAACTCAAATCAACTAAACTCAACTTAACATAACTCAACTCAACTCAACTGAATTCAACACAACCCAACTCAACTCAACTCAACTCAATGCAACTCAATTCAATTGAACTGAACTCTACCCAACACAACTCAACTCAATCCAACTCAATTCAAACCAAAGAAACTCAACTCAACTCAACCTAACTCAACCAAACTCAACTCAACCCATTCCAACTCAAGTAAACCTTACCCAATTCATTCCAACTCAACTCAACTCATTCCAACTCAACTCAACACAACTTAACTCAACTCAACTGAACACAACTCAACTCAATTCAGCCCAGCTCAACTCAACTTAACTCATCTCAACTCATTCCAACACAACTCAACCCAACCCAACTCAATGCAATCCAACTCAACTCAACTCAAATCAACACAACCCAACTCAACACAAATCAATTCAATCCAATTCAGCCCAACTCAACTCAACGTAACTCGACTCAAGACAACTCATTCCAACTCAACTCAACTTAACTCAACACAACTCAATACAACTCAATACAGCTCAACACAACTGAACTCAAACTCAATTCAACCCAACTCAACACAAAGCAACTCAACTCAACCCAATGCAACTCAGCTCATCCCAGTTCAACTCAACTCAACTTAACTCAACTCCTGGACTTAACTGAACTGAACTCGACTCAACTCAACTTATTCCTACATAGGTCAACTTAACTCAACTCAATTCAACCCGACTTAAATCAACACAGCTCAACTCAATGTAGCCCAGCTCAACTCAACACAACTCAATCCTCAACCCAAATCAGCTCAACTCAACTCAACTCAAGCCAGCTCAACTCAATGAAACTCAACTCAACACAACTGAACTCAACACAACACAACAACACTACACCACAACTCCACTCCACTTAATTCAACTCATGCCAAGTCAACTCAACCCAACTCAACTCAGCCAAACTCAGCCCACCTCCTCAACCCAACTCAAGTCAACTCAACTCAACACATCTCAACTCAACTCCTCAACCCGACTCATCACAACTCCACTCATCAACCCAACTAAATTCAACTCAACCCAACTAAATTCAACTCAACCCAACTCAACTCAACTCAACCCAACTCAACTCAACTCCTCAACCCAACTCAACTCAATCAACCCAATTCAACACTACCCAATTAAACTCAACTCCACTTAACTCACCTCAGCCCAACTCAACGCAAATCAGCACAACTCAATTCAACTCAGCCAAATTCAACTCAACTGAACCCAAGTCAACTCAACGCAGCCAAACTCAAATCAACACAACTCAACTCAACTCAAATCAATGCAACTCAACCCAAATCAAATCAACCTACCCAACTCAACTCAACTTGACTCAGCCCAACTCAAATCAACTCACTCAGCCCAACTCAACTCAATGCAACTCAACTAAATTCATCTCAACTCAACCCAAGCCAACTCAACTCATCCCAACTAAACTCAACTCAGTTCAAACCATACTTAACTCAATCCAACTCAACTCAACCCAGCTCAATACAACTCAGCTCAACATTCTCCAACCAGTATTCGGTTTTGTGTACTGGTGAGGGCTGGGGAGTACAGCCAGAGCCAAGTCTGTGGCACCATGGTGGCTCAGCTCTACAGGGGAGAGCAAGAGTAATGGGATAGCAATAGTGGTAGGGGATAAGATAGTCAGTGGAGCAGACAGGCGTTTCTGCAGCTGCAGACATGACTCCAGGATATGTTGCCTCTCTGGTGCTTGAGTCAAGGATGTCACTGAGTGGCTGTACAGCATTCTGAGGGGGGAAGGTGAACAGCTAGAAGGCGTGGTCTATATTGGTACCAACGATGTAGCTAGAAAGAGGGATGATGTCCTGCAGGCAGATTTTAGGGAGCTAGGAAAGAGATTAAAAAGCATGACCTCAAAGGTAGTAATCTCCAGATTACTCCTGGTGCCATGCGCAAGTGAATATAGAAATAGGAGGATAGAGCAGATGAATGTGTGGCTAGGGATATGGTGCAGGAGGGAGTGTTTCAGATTCCTGGGGCATCAGGTCCAGTTCCGGGGGTGGTGGCACCTGTACAAGCCAGATGGGTTGCACCTCAACAGTGCCAGAACCAATATCCTCGCGGGAAGGTTTGCTCTTGCTGTTGGGGAGGATTTAAACTAATTTGGCAGGGGGATGGGCACAAGGATGTAACATTAGAAAGGGGAAATAAAGTACTCAATGGATTGGGAGAGGCAGCGAGCACACAAGTAAGAAATAGTAAGTTATTAGGAGGGGTCCAACTAAGATAGGTCTAAGATGGGTTTACAGTGCATGTGTGTGAATGCACGAAGCATAGTAAACAGTGAGTTGCAGGCACAAATAGCCACATGGGAAAATGATGTCCCAATTACAGAGACCTGGCTCAAAGGGCAAGATTGGGTATTACGTATTCCTAGATATAGGTTGTTCAGGAAAGATAGGGAAGAAAATATAAGAGGTGGTGTGGCAGTATTGGTTAAGGAGAATGTTACATTGCTGGAGAGAAAGGATTTCCTGGAGGGGTCAAGGACAGAATTTATATGTCTGGAGTTAAGAAATAATAGAGATGACATTACACCACTAGATGCATTCTGTAGACCACCAAATAGTGGGAAAGCTATGGAGGAGCAAATTTGCAGAGAAATTACAGAGAGGTGCAAGAACTATAGCGTAGTAATAATGGGGGACTTCAACTATCTTACTATAGACTGGGATCATAATAGTGTAAAGGGCAGAGAAGGGGAAGAATTTCTGAAGTGTGTTCAGGAGAACTTTCTTGATCAGTATGTTTCCGGCCCGATGAGGGAGGAGGTATTGCTGGATCTGGTTCTGGGGAATGATGTAGGTCAAGTGGAGCACATGTCAGTAGGGGAGCATTTAGGGAACAGTGATCATAGTAATATAAGGTTTAGATTATCTATGGGAAAGGACAGGGAGCAATCTAGAGTAATAATGTTTAACTGGGGGAAGGCCAATTTCAGTTCAGATGAGAATGGATCTGGCTCAGGTAAACTGGAATCAAAGATTGGCAGGCAAAACTGTAGTGGAACAATGGGCTGCCTTTAAAGAGGAAATAGTTCGGGTACAGTCAAGGTACATTCCCACATGGGAGAAAGGTAGGGCAACTAAAGTCAGAGCTCCTTGGATGATGAAAGAGATAGCGAATATAATGAAGTAGAAAAAGAGCGCGTATGACATATGTCAGGTTGCAAATACATCTGAGAATCAGGCTATATATGGAAAGGTCAGAGGAGCAGTGAAAAAGAAAATAAAAGGAGCAAGAGAGGGTATGAGAATAGAATGGCAACCAACATAAATCTGAAATTCTTCTATATGCATATAAATAGTAAAATGATAGTAAGAGGGAGGATGGGCTGATTAGGGGCCAAATTACCTACTCTTGCTTCTATTTCTTATATTCTTATGTTCTTATGAAAAGGAGACCTATGCATGGAGGCAGACTGTATGGCCGAGGTACTAATTGAGTACTTTGCCTCTGTCTTCACCAAGGGAGATGATGCTGCCATAGACATAGTGAATGAGGAGGTAGTGGAGACACTTGATAGGATAAAAATGATAAAGAAGAGCTATTAGTACTTAAAGTAGATAAATCACCAGGAGCAGATGGGATGCATCCTAGGATGCTGAGGGAATTGAGGGTCGAAATCACGGAGGTACTGGCCATAATATTCCAATCCTCCATAGATACGGGGCTGGTGCCAGAGGCCTGGAGAATTGCAAATGCTACACCCTTGTTTAAAAAAGGGCGAAGATAAACCCAGCAACTACAGGCTAGTTAGTTTAACCTTGGTAGTGGGGATGCTTTTAGAAACAGTAATCAGGGATAAAGTTAACAGTCACTTGGATGGGGTGGATTAATTAAAGAAAGCCTGCATGGATTTATTAAAGGCAAATCATGTTTAACCAACTTGAGCGAGTGTTTTGATGAGGTAACAGAGAGGGTTGATGAGGGTAATGCAGTTGACGTAGTGTATGTGGATTTCCAAAAGGCTTTCGATAAAGTGCCACATAATAGGCTTGTCAGCAAAGTTGAAGCCCATGGAATAAAAGGGACAATGGCAGCATGGATATGAAATTGGCTAAGTGACAGGAAACAGAGAGTAGTGGTGAATGGTTGTTTATCGGACTAGAGGGAGGTATATAGTAGTGTTCCCCAGGGGTCGGTACCAAGACCACTGCTTTTTATGATATATATATATATATATATAATAATGACTTGGACGTGGGTGTACAGGGCACAATTTCAACATTTTTGAATGACACAAAACTTGGAAGTATAGTGAACAGTCAGAAGGAAAGTGATAGATTTCAGGAAGACATAGACAGGCTGGTGAAATGGGCGGACAAGTGGCAGATGAAGTTTAACGCAGAAAAATGTAAAGTGATGCATTTTAGTAGAAAGAATGAGGACAGGACATGTAAACTGAATGGTGCAATCCTAAAGGGGGTGTACAGAGATACCTGGGGGTATGTGTGCATAAATCATTGAAGGTGGCAGGTCAGGTTGAGAAAGCAGTCTGCCCTCTTAGGTGGGCAGTAGCATAGTGGCTATGGTACTGGACTAGTAATCATGAGCCCTGGACTAATGATCCAGAGTCATGAGTCCAAATACCATCATGGCAGCTGGGGAATTTAAATTCAGTTAACTAAGTGAAGCTGGAATATAAAAGCTAGTGTCAGTAATGGTGACCTTGACACTAACCGATTGTTGTAAAACCCATTTGGTTCACTTAGGGAAGGAAATTTGCCATCCTTACCTGTTCTGGCCTATATGCGACTCCAGAACCACAGCAATGTGCTTGACTTGTAACTGCTCTCTGAAATGGCTTAGCAAGCTACTCAGTTGTATGAAAACCATTACGAAAAGCTATAAAAATCCTGGAATTCCCTACCTAACAGCACTGTGGGAGTACCTTTACCACACAGACTGCAGCGGTTCAAGAAGGCGGCTCACCACCACATTCTCAAGGGAAATTAGGAATAGATAATAAATGCTGTCCTTGCTAGCGATACTCACAGCCTGTTCTTGATGAGTAATTAAAAAAAAAAAAGATCCCATGGCACTATTTCAAAGAAGAGGGCAGTTCTCCCCGGTTCAAAAGCACTCTGAACCCTCTGTCCTCAGTCTCCCACACTGTTCCATTGAAGTTCAATGCAAGCTCGAGGAACAGCACCTCATCTTTTGATTAGGCACTTTACAGCCTTCTGGACTCCACATTGTGTTCAACAATTTCAGACCATAACCTCTGCCCCCATTCTTTCAGACGGCAGCTGTTGCTGATCATTCTGCTACTCCCATTTACCTCCCCTCCGGACCCATCTTTTGTGTCTTTACCTGTCCCATTACCACCTCCTTTTGCCCTGCACCATCATCCCTTTTGTCATTTAATCTCTCCTGCCTCCCACCCTATCACAGACCTTCCCTTTTGTTCTTTTCTCCCCTCTCCCATTCCCTGCCCCTGCACTTGCTTAAAACCTGTTAGATCTCTAACTTTTTGAAGTTCTGATGAAAGGTCACCGAACTGAAACGTTAACTCTGTTTCTCTCCATAGATGCTGCCTGACCTGCTGAGTATTTCCAGCATTTTCTGTTTTAGCACTGCCAATCCTGGCCAATAGCTATTCCTTAACCAACATCACCAAAAAACAGATAATCTGGTCATTATCTCATTGCTGTTTGTGGAACTTGCTGTGCACAATATGGCTGCTGCATTTCCTAAATTACAACAGTGACTACACTTCAAACATACTTCATTGGCTGTAAAGCACTTTGAGACATCCTGAGGCCATGAAAGGTGCTTTATCAATGCAAGTCTTTCTTTCTTTTTTCTGTGAGACAGGCAGAAGCAACTCCGGAGGATTTGAATAGAGAGTTTCAGGAACAATGGGCCTGGAGCAGGGGGGTTTAAAATGACTTGAGAGAATAAAGGGAAACAGCGGGATCAAAGCTGGAGTTCTGAGGTGTGGGATGACAATGGTGCTTTTGAAGGGAAGAGGTACAGTGTCTGGGCAGAGGGCACCATTTATGAAGTCAGCTGACATGGGAGCCAGGAAGAGCAGTTGAATGGTTGAGTTGAACTAGAAGGAAATTAATAGAGTAGGAATTAGATCTTATGGACAATATAATATTAGAGAGAAGAGAGTGCGATGTGGAGGGACACTGCCAAATGTGAGAATTAAGAACTAGAGTGGGACATGGATGGGTCTTGTTGACAAAGATACTCATGAGCTATTCTTGCGTCGATTTTAGTTGCGTTGAGTTGTGTTGCATTGGGTTCAGTTAAGTTGAGATGAGTGAACTGAGTTGAGTTGAGCTGAGTTGAGTTGTGTTAAGTTGAGCTGAGCTGGGTTAAGTTGATCTTACTTGAGTTGAGTTGAATTGGGTTGGGTTGAGTTAAGTTGAGTTGAGTTGAGTTGGGTTATGTTGAGTTGAGTTGAGTTAGGTTGAGTTGAGTTGAGTTGGGTTATGTTGAGTTGAGTTGAGTTGGGTTGAGTTGAGTTGAGTTCAGTTAGGTTGAGTTGGGTTGAGTTGAGTTGAGTTGAGTTGGGTTGAGTTGAGTTAGGTTGGGTTGAGTTGGTTGAGTTGAGTTGGGTTGAGTTGGGTTGTGTTGCATTGGGTTGAGTTGACTTAAGTTGAGTTGAGTTGGGTTGAGTTGATTTCAGTTGAGATGGGTTAAGTTGGGTTGACTTGATTTTAGTTGAGTTGGGTTAAGTTGAGTTAGGTTGGGTTGAGTTGAGTTGGGTTGAGTTGGGTTGTGTTGCATTGGGTTGAATTGAGTTAAGTTGAGTTGAGTTGGGTTGAGTTGATTTCAGTTGAGTTGGGTTAAGTTGGGTTGACTTGATTTTAGTTGAGTTGGGTTAAGTTGGGTTAGGTTGGGTTGAGTTGAGTTGGGTTGTGTTGCATTGGGTTGAATTGAGTTAAGTTGAGTTGAGTTAGGTTGAGTTGATTTCAGTTGAGTTGGGTTAAGTTGGGTTGAATTGATTTTAGTTGAGTTGGGTTAAGTTGGGTTGAGTTCAGTTAGGTTGAGTTGAGTTGATTTGGGTTGAGTTGAGTTGAGCTTACTTGGGTTGAGTTGTTTTGGATTGAGTTGAGTTAGGTTGAGTTGAGTTGAGTTGGGTTGAGTTGGTTTGAGTTCAGCTAGGTTGAGTTGAGTTGAGTTGGGTTGAGTTGAGTTAGGTTGGGTTGAGTTGTGTTGAGTTGAGTTGGGTTGAGTTGGGTTGAGTTGAATTGAGTTGAGTTGAGTTGGGTTGAGTTGAGCTTAATTGGGTTGAGTTGTTTTGGGTTGAGTTGAGTTAGGTTGAGTTGAGTTGGGTTGAGTTGAGTTAAGTTGGATTGAGTTGGGTTGAGTTAACTTGGGTTGAGTTGAATTGAGTTGAGTTGAGTTGGGTTGAGTTGACTTCAGTTGAGTTGGGTTAAGTTGAGTTGAGTGGAGTTGAGTTGGGTTGGGTTGAGTTGAATTGCTTTGGGTTATGTTGAGTTGAGTTGAGTTGGGCTGAGTTGGTTTGGGTTGGGTAGAGTGGAGTTTGGTTGAGTTGAGTTGTGTTGGGTTGAGTTCTGTTGAGGTGAGTTGGTTGGGGTTGAGTTGGGTAGAGTTGAGTTGGGTTGAGTTGGGCTGAATTGAGTTGAGTTGGGTAGAGTTTAGTTGATTTGTGCTGGGTTGAGCTGGGTTGAGTTGAGTTGGTTTGGGTTGAGTTGACTTGGGTTGAGTTGAGTTAGGTTGAGTTGAGTTGAATTGGGTTGAATTCAGTTGGATTGGGTTGAGTTGAGTTGGGTTGGGTTGAGTTGAATTGAGTTGAGTTGAATTGGGTTGAATTCAGTTGGGTTGGGTTGAGTTGAGTTGGGTTGGGTTGAGTTGAATTGGGTTGAGTTGGGATGAAATTAGTTGAATTGGGTTGAGATGAGTTGGGTTGAGTTGAGTTGAATTGGGTTCAGTTGGGTTGGGTTGAGTTGATTTGGATTGAGTTGAGTTGAGTTAGGTTGAGTTGAGTTGATGTTGTGTTGAGTTGAGTTAGGGTAAATTGAGTTGGGTTGAGTTTGTTTGGGTTGAGTTGGTTTAGGTTCAGTTGAGTTGCATTGAGTTGAGTTGAGTTGGGTTGAGTTGGCTTGGGTTGGGTTGAGTTGGGATGAGTTGTTGTGGATTATGTTGATTTGAATTTGTTGGGTTTAGTTGCATTGGGTTGCATTGGTTTGAGTTGGGTTGAGGTGAGTTTAATTGGGTTGTGTTGAGTTGAGTTGGTTTTGTTGGGTTGAGTTGCATTAAGTTAGTTTGGGCTGAACTGAGTTAAGTTGGCTTGAGTTGTGTTGAGTTGGGCTGAGTTGAGCTAGGCTGAGCTGAGTTGAGTTGAGTTATTTGAGTTAAGTTGAGTTGGGTTGAGTTGAGTTCAATTGAGTTGGGTTGAGTTGAGGTCGACAGACAGAAAGATATACAAAGATAAACTGAGTGAGACCTACTACTCTATAGGGAAATAAGGTAGGACAGAGTGCCAAGGAAGGAATAGAGAGGGAAAGAAAGAGAATGAAAGATCTTGATCAGCAGCTGTGCTTATGGTGAAGGTAAGGACAACTGCCATGCAATTTCCCATCCATAATTAGAAGGAAAGAGAGATAGAGGCCTAGAAATTGTGCTGAGTTGAGTGGAGAATAGTTATGTTCAGTTGAGTTGAGTTGAGCTCAGTTGATTTGGGTTGAGTTGGGCTGAGTTGAGTTGAGTTGGGGAGGGTTAGGTTGATTTTTGTTGAGTTGAGTTGGGTTGGATATGGATGCATTGATTATATGTGAGCTGAGTTGGGTTAAGTTGAGTTGGATTGAGTTGAGTAGAGTTGAGGTAAGTTGAGTTGGGATGAGTTGAGTTGAATTTATTTGGGTTCAGTTGAGTTGAGTTCAGTTGGGTTGAGCTAGTTTGGGTTGAGTTGATTTGGGTTGAGTTGATTTTGGTTGGGTTGAGTAGAGTTAAGTTGAGTTGGGTTGGATTGAGTTGGGTAGAGTTGAGTTGGGTTGAGATGGGTTTGATTTGAGTTGGGTTGAGTTTAGTTGAATTAAGTTGGATTGAGTTGAGTTGAGTTGAGTTGGTTTGAGTTGCAATGAGTTGGTTTGGGTTTAGTTGCTTTGGGTTGAATTGGGCCTAGTTGAGTGGAGAATAGTTATGTTCAATTGAGTTGAGTTGAGCTCAGTTGGTTTGGGTTGAGTTGGGCTGAGTTGAGGTGACTTGGGGAGGGTTGGGTTGATTTGTGTTGAGTTGAGTTGAGTTGGATATGGATACATTGATTATACTTGAGCTGAGTTGGGTTAAGTTGGGTTGGATTGAGTTGAGTACAGTTGAGGTAAGTTGAGTTGGGATGAGTTGAGTTGAATTTATTTGGGTTCAGTTGAGTTGAGTTCAGTTTGGTTGAGTTAGTTTTGGTTGAGTTGATTTGGGTTGAGTTGATTTGGGTTGGGTTGAGTTGAGTTAAGTTGAGTTAAGTTGAGTTGGGTTGGAGTGAGTTGGGTAGAGTTGAGTTGGGTTAAGATGGGTTTGATTTGAGTTGGGTTGAGTTTAGTTGAATTAAGTTGAGTTGAGTTGAGTTGGTTTGAGTTGCAATGAGTTGGTTTGGGTTTAGTTGCTTTGGGTTGAGTTGGGTTGAGTTGAGTTGAGTTGAGTTGTGTTGAGTTTAGTTGAATTAAGTTAGGTTGAGTTGAGTTGAGTTAAGTTGGGTAGGTTGAGTTGAGTTGAGTTGAGTTAAGTTGAGTTTGGTTAAGTTATGTTGGGTTGGGCTGAGTTGAGTTGAGTTTGGCTGAATTGAGTGGAGATCAAAATAGACAGACAAAAAAACAGAGAAAATAAGTGAGAAAAAATAGGTGAATGGTAAAGAGAGAGGGCAGAGAGAGACTGAGAATAATAGGTAGAGGTAGACAGACAGAAAGAGATACACAGATAAACTGAGTGAGACATGCAAATATATAGAGAAATAAGGTAGGACAGAAAGCCATGGAAAGAGATAGGGCTAGAACCTCCATTATTTTGCCATGCATAATGCCCACTTATTGCTCATTTTAATGCTGAAATGACATATAACGCCCATGTACCGCCCATTTTGGCACAAAATGGAAACTGACGGGCATTTTTCGGAAATTTATCGGCGAGCGTTACTTTCCCCATGTGCTTAACGCCGGGAAAAAATATTACCGCCCGCCCATTTTTTTGGATGGAATCATCAGAATGGGCGAAACCAACGCCCATAATATCGGCCAGCGTTACTTTCCGCACGGAATTAACACCGAGATTCAATAATACCGCCCGCCCATTTTTTTTTGTCGTAAAGAGCACATTTAGCGAAACTAACGCCCAGGAGATCGCCCACTGTCACTTTCACCACCTCGCACACATATCGTCCACAATATCGCTCACCCAAAAACACCGTCCAGAAAAAGTGGAACTGTTCTGAACTAAAGCCAGAGGTGTGGCTGCCATTTTTAAAATCGCAGGTCACTTCATTCAAAAGGCTACTTCAACTTCGGAGCAGTTTGCATGGACTCGAGTTCTTCTCAGGTGAAGTGACCATTTCAACAGATATATTTTCAGATTCTGGACTATTGGAGGTTTACTCTCAGTGTATTTTAGTAAGGAATTATTGCTTCTGATCTATCGCTATTATACTTTGATTGCAATGGGGCCAGCCATTTCTCAGTCTGCATTGATTAATACGCAGATGCTGCAGAGTGCAGATGGCTCAATGTGTGATGCACATCATGATGTCCCCAATTTAAGATGTGCCAGAATGAGGAGGAGGGCCAGACCATACACACCTCGCACATACAGGGAAAAGAGATCTTACCTTGACATCTCTGACCACACCTGCCTTCGGAGACTGCGCTTCCACAAGATGGTGATCAATGAAATATGTGAGCTCATCCGGCCACATATACAGCCTGCCATCAGGACATCAGTGTCGGTCGAGGTCAAGGTCACCATGGCACTGTCTTTCTAAGCGTCCAGTTCCCTTCGGGCCTCCGCGGTCGAGATTTCCCCTCTGTCTTACCATGCCATCCATTGCTGCATTAGACAGGTCACGGAGGCCCTGTACACATGAAGAATGGACTTTATCAGCTTCCCCAGGACCACGGAGGCTGAGACTGACAGGGCTGGAGCATACTACCGCATTGCTAAGTTCCCCAGGGTGCAGGGAGCAATACAGTGCACTCACATCGCCATGCGGGCACCTTCTCAGGACCCGGAGCGTTTTCATAACAGAAAATAATTTCACTCCCTGAAGGTCCAACTGGTTGTCGACCACAACCAGATCATACTGGCAGTGAATGCCAAATGTCCGGGCACGTTTGATGAGGCTCACATCCTGCGAGAGAGCACTGTCTCTGACATGTTTAAGAGTCAGCCACAAGGACAATGCTGGATGCTTGGTGATGACCGATACGGTCTAGCCACCTGGCTGATGACTCCCCTGCGTGACACCCACACCGAGGCCGAGAAGCGATACAACCAGAGCCACAGAGCCACACGCAATGCGGTCCAGAAAACAATAACTGTGCTTAAGCAGCGCTTCAGATGTCTGGACCACTCAGGAGGGGAGCAACAATACAGCCCTGAGCAAGTAGATAAATTCGTGGTGGTGTGCTCCATGCTGCACAACCTGGCTATCAGGAGGGGCCAAGAATTGCCAGAAGGGACTGATGCTCCACCTCAGGAGAGAGGAAGAGGAGGAAGAAGGGCTGGATGTTGACCTAGGGCCAGACAATCAGGCTGGCTATACAACTATGCCCACTACCCCCTCCAGACCGCAGGAAAAGGCCCGTGGCGGCTACATAGCTGCAAGACTCTTATGTGAGGAGCTGATATCTGAACGATTTGAAGTGAGTGACAACGCTGACACACTGCTGTGTGTGTGCAGCTCAGACATCAATGGTGCCCATCACCCTGTTGCCAGTTAAAGCTTATGTTGATTAAAGTTAAGTTTTATTTAACCCTTTAATGTTAAGGAATCACCAGTGTGTAACGGTCAGTTATCTGAGACAAGGCGCAACAAGGTTATGTTCAATAAAAGAAAAAGTGATACCAACATTGGTCTGAAATCATAAGTATCACGGGCAATAACACCCAACCCCCTCCCACACCCCACTTTTTCCATCATTGACATCAATCACATGTTCAACATGTCCAGCAACACAGAATACAAAGGCAAAGCAGGAGCGTGGTCCCCTCCCCCCATACATTACAATAAATTGCATACACCCAGATGGAGATATAACACAGCCATCACCTGTGGACATGCACCTCACTTTCCTTGCCCCCTCCCCTTCTCCCCACCTCTACCTCTACCCCTCCTCGCTCCACGGTGCCTGGCCGAGGAGCTCCTCAGGCGGTGCCTCATTGGGGGGGGATGAAGGCAGAGGTGGTCGTTGGATGCGTACGGGAGCGGGGGTGCCGAGTGGGTAACATTCTCTGATGCAGAAGCAGGACCTTGGTCCTTGCTCTCATCTGTCGTTCGCAGTGATGGTGCGGAACCTAGGGGTGGAGTGCCGTGCTCGGGGACCACTGGGAGGCCTGTGGCAGCAGTGTTCCTGGCTATCGCATCCTGGGCCTGTACCATCCGCGGAATGTACTCAGTCATGGTGGCCAGCTGTCGGGATATGCCCCCGAATGCTTCGATGAGCTGGTCACCAATGTCTACAGTCCTCCTGGACAACTGTACCATCTCTCCGCTCTCATGGAACAGACCTGCCGCGTCCAAGAGGCCTCCGCGGGGTCGGCGCCGTCCCGGGGACAAATGGGGTGCCCTGTGGCGAGGTGCTTGGGGCCGGTACCTCCAGAGTGGAGGCGGGAATGACCGGAGGACCACTCGATGGCCTTGGGGTGGGATGGCTTCTGGAGCGTGGCGATGCAGGCTCCTCGAAGTCTGCGCTCTCACCCGTGGAGAACAGACCCAGGGATTGACGGACGAGAAGCGGAGCTCCTCAGCATCAGATGTTGGATCGTCTGGAGAGTCGGGCCCCGAAGAGAACGAAAGAAAGTGAAAGATAGCCGTCGATCTGAAGCTATACTTCTGGTGAGGGTCAGGAAAACTGCCATGCAAATTCACATTGAGAACTGGGAGACAGAGGCCTACCAAGCGCAGAAATCTCGCCTCTCGCGATAAGTTGGGATTACCGCCCCCTAAACAAAGCGGAGCGCTAAACGAAGCGGAGCGCTAAATGTAGCGGAGCATTGGGCCACCTAGCGCTGCCGCATAATAGGAGCTCTTCCCTGAATTAAAGGTTGGGGGTCCAAGCTGCAGATTCCGCATAATAAAAAGGGTCCTTCCTGGGCCACGTGATCTGCCCGGCACTCCAGTCGAGTGCCGTGCTGAGCAATCGCGGCACGGGTCCCACGTCCAAATCGGCGCCTGTACGCGTCCATCGAACCTGTCGCTGTCATCGCTGAGTGCAGCTTCAGGGGGTGATGCCCAATTTAGGGCCTGTGGCGGTAACGGGGCGCCTGCGCACGGCGATGACACCATGGTCACCGGGCGCAGGAGACGGGAGCGCAATGACGTAGCGCCGCCGATAATCTCCCGCCGAATTTAGCGGGAGTCGTCAGCAGTGCTGCTCCCGGTCTCAAAGTCCATTGAGCCCCATTGGCGCCCACCGGGGGCACTAACTTGAGGCACAAATTGCCCCAATTTCTCGCCCAGCGCATGATGGAAAGTGAGAGCAAGATAGCAAGAGATGGAAAGAGAGATAATGATAGAGATAGAAAGATAGAAGTAGGAAGAGGGATGGAAAAAGAAAGATATAGAGATAGAAAGAGAGAGAGATAGGAAGAGCAAGGGATAGAGAGATAGAGGGCGAGATAGTGGGAAGAGAGAAATAGAAAGAGATAGAAAGATAGAGGGCAACAGAAAGATATAGAGAGAGCTGGATTTTTAAAATTGTATTAAAATCCTTGGCACCAGATGTGATAGTAAAGTGTCACGACATTGCATCATCGAATAAAGTGCACCACACAGGGGGCAACTATTCATAGCTAGACCTGATTATGAGAAGTTTAAATAGTTGAATGTATGGCTGAATGTTTAACCAATAACCCAGTCAGTGCTAACTCCCAACCCTGGGCAAAGAGAGGGACGTGTCAAGGCAGACACTATAGGAATGCTGTTTGGCCAAGTTTTAGAACAGCAATAATTATTCTTGTGATTGGGGAAGGGTAACGTACTGGAAATCAAACCGCAGCATGGCAGGCATATGAGACGCAAGAACCTCAGGAATCTGTGGCTTAAGAAGCTAATGCCTCAACCAATTTACCAAGTTACCAATTTACTCTGGTTGTGCAAGAACAGAGATCAGTGCCAATCCTGACTTTTTTTTAAATGAGAAGACTTTCTAGGAAACCTGATCTCATAAACGTACAGAATCTCACTGGGGTACAATTCCTGAAGGTGCTGACTCTCACTGGGGTACAGTTCCTGAAGTTGCTGACTCTCCCTGGGGTACAGTCCCTGAAGTTGCTGACTCTCCCTGGGGTACAGTTCCTGAAGGTGCTGACTCTCCCCGGGGTACAGTCCCTGAAGGTACTGACTCTCCCTGGGGTACAGTCCCTGAAGGTGCTGACTCTCACTGGGGTGCAGTCCCCGAAGGTACTGACTCTCACTGCGCTACAGTCCCTGAAGGTGCTGACTCTCCCTGGGGTACAGTCCCTGAAGGTGCTGACTCTCCCCGGGGTACAGTCCCTGAAGGTACTGACTCTCCCTGGGGTACAGTCCCTGAAGGTGCTGACTCTCCCCGGGGTACAGTCCCTGAAGGTACTGACTCTCCCTGGGGTACAGTCCCTGAAGGTGCTGACTCTCCCTGGGGTACAGTTCCTGAAGGTGCTGACTCTCCCTGGGGTCCAGTCCCTGAAGGTGCTGACTCTCCCCGGGGTACAGTCCCTGAAGGTACTGACTCTCCCTGGGGTACAGTCCCTGAAGGTGCTGACTCTCCCTGGGGTACAGTCCCTGAAGGTGCTGACTCTCCCTGGGGTACAGTTCCTCAAGGTGCTGACTCTCCCTAGGGTACAGTCCCTGAAGGTGCTGACTCTCACTGGGGTACAGTTCCTGAAGGTGCTGACTCTCCCTGGGGTACAGTTCCTCAAGGTGCTGACTCTCCCTGGGGTACAGTTCCTGAAGGTGCTGACTCTCACTGGGGTACAGTTCCTGAAGGTGCTGACTCTCCCTGGGGTACAGTCCCTGAAGGTGCTGACTCTCACTGGGGTACAGTTCCTGAAGGTGCTGACTCTCCCTGGGGTACAGTTCCTGAAGGTGCTGACTCTCACTGGGGTACAGTTCCTGAAGGTGCTGACTCTCCCTGGGGTACAGTTCCTGAAGGTGCTGACTTTCCCTGGGGTACAGTTCCTGAAGCTGCTGACTCTCCCTGGGGTACAGTTCCTGAAGGTGCTGACTCTCCCTGGGGTACAGTTCCTGAAGGTGCTGACTCTCCCTGGGGTACAGTTCCTGAAGGTGCTGACTTTCCCTGGGGTACAGTTCCTGAAGCTGCTGACTCTCCCTGGGGTACAGTCCCTGAAGGTGATGACTCTTACTGGGGTACAGTTCCTGAAGGTGCTGATTCGCACTGGGGTACAGTCCCTGAATGTGATGACTCTCACTGGGGTACAGTCCCTGAAGGTGCTGACTCTCACTGGGGTACAGTCCCTGAATGTGATGACTCTCACTGGGGTACAGTCCCTGAAGGTGCTGACTCTCCCTGGGGTACAGTCCCTGAAGGTGCTGATTCGCACTGGGGTACAGTCCCTGAATATGATGACTCTCACTGGGGTACAGTCCCTGAAGGTGCTGACTCTCACTGGGGTACAGTCCCTGAATGTGATGACTCTCACTGGGATACAGTTCCTGAAGGTGCTGACTCTCCCTGGGGTACAGTTCCTGAAGGTGCTGACTCTCACTGGGGTACAGTCCCTGAAGGTACTGACTCTCCCTGGGGTACAGTCCCTGAAGGTGCTGACTCTCACTGGGGTACAGTCCCTGAATGTGATGACTCTCACTGGGGTACAGTCCCTGAAGCTGCTGAATCTCACTGGGGTACAGTTCCTGAAGGTGCTGACTCTCCCTAGGGTACAGTCCCTGAATGTGATGACTCTCCCTGGGGTACAGTCCCTGAAGGTGCTGACTCTCACTGGGGTACAGTCCCTGAATGTGATGACTCTCCCTGGGGTACAGTCCCTGAATGTGATGACTCTCCCTGGGGTACAGTCCCTGAAGGTGCTGACTCTCATTGGGATACAGTCCCTGAAGGTGCTGACTCTCACTGGGGTACAGTCCCTGAATGTGATGACTCTCACTGGGGTACAGTCCCTGAATGTGCTGACTCTCACTGGGGTACAGTCCATGAAGGTGCTGACTCTCATTGGGGTACAGTCCCTGAAGGTACTGACTCTCCCTGGGGTACAGTCCCTGAATGTGATGACTCTCCCTGGGGTACAGTCCCTGAAGCTGCTGACTCTCCCTGGGGTACAGTCCCTGAAGGTGCTGATTCGCACTGGGGTACAGTCTCTGAATGTGATGACTCTCCCTGGGGTACAGTTCCTGAAGATGCTGACTCTCACTGGGGTACAGTCCATGAAGATGCTGACTATCTCTGGGGTACAGTCCCTGAACATCCCTAAACGGCAGGGACACATGGCATCTGAACATCTCTGCTGTCTATGTTGTACTGTGGTCTCAATTTGCAGTTAGTTATACGCTGTAACCGTATCCATGGTTCAGGTGGAAAGAATGAGATACATCAAGGAATACGGGTAACTGGTACCTAGTTTGGATTTCCAGCTGATTTTCTGAGGTAAAGAAGGGGGAGATGAGGAATTGCAGTGTCGTGGGGACTGTGAAACAATGATTTCGAGTTGGAGATACTGTGATAAGTGTTAAGGATGTTGAGCGGGGAAGGGTGTGCAGGAGACCTGATGCTCTGAGGAAGACAATTCAGGGAATTGTCCCTGAATTCAGGCCCTGACCATGCTCGCAGCAGATAATCTGCTGAATGGTCCTCATTGTTTGTTCTTAAATATGTGATGAATTGATTTAAATTGTGTTTAGACGCGTCATCCTCTGTTTCGTGTGTACCATCAGCAGGCCTGCAATCAAAATAAATCTTTTATCCGTTCTCCAGTTCTCAAACAGCTTTGAATTCTGTCCAATATTTCCTTCTTTTCCCTTGTGATTCCAATCCTGGTTAAATTTTTTGAGCATGCGATCCTAAAAAGCATTGACCTCGAAAGCAGTCAGTCAGAAAAAGCTAGGGCATTGGCCTGACCTCCTGAACCCTGACCTCTCACATTCTGTGAACATGGTTTCCATGGTGGCTGTCACCCTGAAGCTCTGGGGAGGGTAGTTCAGGGAAGCAATGATACAAGGCTCCCGTAACAAGCGCTCTGCTCGAAGCTCCTTCACGGCAAGCGAGCCCCGGGGAGGGGGGGTGGGGGGGCAGAGGAAACGCTTCAAGGATGCCCTCAATGCCTCCCCTACCGACTCTTGGGAATCTGTGGTCCAAGAGGGCCCTAAGTGGGGGAGAAGCATCCGAGAAGGCACCGAGCACCTCGAATCTCTTCGCCGGGAACAAGTGGAAGCCAAGTACAAACAGAGGAAGGAGCGCTCGACAACCCAAGCACCCCACCCACCCGTCCCTCCAACCACCGTCTGCCCCACCTGTGACAGAGAGACTGTAGGTCCCGCATTGGTCTCATCAGGCGCCTGAGAACCCACATTAGTGTGGAAGTAAGTCATCCTCGACACCAGGGGGACTGCCTATGGAGAAGAATCCTTTGGGTATTTGGTCACCTGACTGTGGCCCTAACCTCCAATCCCATTCACGGTAATCTTCATCTAACTCTCATTAAAAGGAACTGAGGGCCTGAAGGCATTCTGGTGGTGTCTTTTTGTTGTTGGAGCTGTGATTAGTCCCCCTCTGAACCTCCTCTTCAGTTCCGACACATCTTTCTCCTCCTTACCTGCTGGCAGTGTTGGAATGAAGACTCCTAGCACTGTGTGTGCTAGGGATGGTAGGCTGCGAGATACAGTGATGCCCTGGCAACCCAGAGCGGCTCGCAAGCAGAGCGGAAGCTGAGAATTTGGTGATACAGGTGCAGCGCCTAAATTCCGGAACCCTCGGCACCGAAGCCGTTCCGGATTCCGGGTTTTCCAGACTTTCGATCGTCTTTCTGACGTCATGAATCCGGAAACACCCGAGTCCAGGTTAGGGTATTTCCGGATTTCGGTATGTCAGAAAGGAGGGGGTGCGGGGGGGGGGTGGGTACCTGCCGAGGAGCTGTTCGAGGCCCACCGAGGAGATCGTCAGGCAGGTCCCCACCGAGGAGGTCGTCGGGCAGGTCCCCACCGAGGAGATCGTCAGGCAGGTCCCCACCGAGGAGGTCGTCAGGCAGGTCCCCACCGAGGAGGTCGTCGGGCAGGTCCCCACCGAGGAGATCGTCGGGCAGGTCCCCACCGAGGAGATCGTCGGGCAGGTCCCCACCGAGGAGATCGTCGGGCAGGTCCCCACCGAGGAGATCGTCGGGCAGGTCCCCACCGAGGAGATCGTCGGGCAGGTCCCCACCGAGGAGATCGTCGGGCAGGTCCCCACCGAGGAGGTCGTCGGGCAGGTCCCCACCGAGGAGATCGTCAGGCAGGTCCCCACCGAGGAGGTCGTCGGGCAGGTCCCCACCGAGGAGGTCGTCGGGCAGGTCCCCACCGAGGAGATCGTCGGGCAGGTCCCCACCGAGGAGATCGTCGGGCAGGTCCCCACCGAGGAGATCGACAGGCAGGTCCCCACCGAGGAGATCGTCAGGCAGGTCCCCACCGAGGAGATCGTCGGGCAGGTCCCCACCGAGGAGATCGACAGGCAGGTCCCCACCGAGGAGATCGTCGGGCAGGTCCCCACCGAGGAGATCGTCGGGCAGGTCCCCACCGAGGAGATCGTCGGGCAGGTCCCCACCGAGGAGATCGTCGGGCAGGTCCCCACCGAGGAGATCGTCGGGCAGGTCCCCACCGAGGAGATCGACAGGCAGGTCCCCACCGAGGAGATCGTCGGGCAGGTCCCCACCGAGGAGATCGTCGGGCAGGTCCCCACCGAGGAGATCGTCGGGCAGGTCCCCACCGAGGAGATCGTCGGGCAGGTCCCCACCGAGGAGATCGTCGGGCAGGTCCCCACCGAGGAGATCGACAGGCAGGTCCCCACCGAGGAGATCGACAGGCAGGTCCCCACCGAGGAGATCGTCGGGCAGGTCCCCACCGAGGAGATCGACAGGCAGGTCCCCACCGAGGAGATCGACAGGCAGGTCCCCACCGAGGAGATCGACAGGCAGGACGGTCCCGCCAAGGATGTTGTCAGGCGGACCCCGCCGAGGAGGTCCTCGGGCGGACCGGCGAGGAGGCCCCGAGGTAAGAGCAGCGGCGCTGGAGCGAGGCCCGAGGTCGGCAGGGTCGCCGGGTCCGGATTCCGGAACATTTTACGGATTCCGGACGACCCTGCCACCGATTGGTCCGGAGTCCGGATACTGGAACATTCCGGATTCCGGAACTTCGGATTCTGGAAGCTGCACCTGTCGTAGGAATTCACTGGTCGGTATTGGGTAAGTCGTCCTCAGACTGGAATGTAGCTTGGTTTCGTAACTCGTCACGTAAAAGAAACTGCCTGGGCAGTGGCAGTTAACAGGAGATCAGCCGTAGGAGTTCGGGGCCCAGGAGAGGCGAGGGCCCAGGGGCAGCACGGGCCCAGCCCACACTGCGATATGTGAGCGCACTAGGTCCGTGCAGCAGAGCTGGTCTCCAGTCGTCCTGGGTAATCCTCGCCACTGGACCAAGACCTCGCTCTGTCAAGCCCCGTGTGGTGGCTGGTGTGCAACGGCCACCCCACGTTAAAAGAATCCACCCACAGGCATCTCCCACCCTTCAGGATGTAGTTCGGGATCTGGAATATTAGGTCCTTCATTGAAACACCTGTGAACTCATCCCTTTTTGGCGTGGAAGCAAGTGATCCTCGCTTCGAGGGACTGCCTATGATGATGAGGAGCCGTAGGTGTTTGCTTGATGAGTTGGTAAAGCTGTGAGCTCGAAGCTGATTAAGCAGTGGTAACTGGTTTGACTGTCAAAAGGTATATATTAGGCACAACCACAGAGCTTGGAGGCAGACCTGGGCGAATCGCAATCAGAGTGGGTCGCAAAAAGAGTGGAATAGTTTGGTGATAGCAGAAATTCGGTGGAGAGGAGGAAGGCAGTTTCTCAGGCCCAACTCCGAAGGAGGAGCCACAGAACCCGAGGATTATGACAGAAGTAAAAAGAAAAAAAGAAAACAAGTCACATAAAAGATTTATATAGCGCCTTTCACAACCACCAGACATCTCAAAGTGCTTTACAGCCAATGAAGTACTTTTGGAATGTAGTCACTGTTGTAATGTGGGAAACGCGGCAGCCAATTTGTGCACAGCAAGCTCCCACACACAGCAATGTGATAATGACCAGATAATCTGTTTTTATTATGTTGATTGAGGGTTAAACAATGGCCCCGGCACACCGGGGAGAACTCCCCTGCTCTTCTTCGAAGTAGTGCCGTGGGATCTTTTACATCCATTTGAGAGAGCAGACAGGGCCTCGGTTTAACATTTTATCAGAAACATGGCATTTCCAACAGTGCAGCACTCCCTCAGTACTACCCCTCCAACAGTGCCACGCTCTCTCAGTACTACCACTCCGACAGTGCCCCGCTCCCTCAGTACTACCACTCCGACAGTGCCCCGCTCCCTCAGTACTGCCCTTCCGACATTGCAGCGCTCCTTCAGTACTGCACTGGCATGTCTGCTTAGATTTATGTGTTCAAGTCCCTGGAGTGAGACTTGAACCCACGACCTTCTGACAGGTAGGCAAGTGCACTCACCCACTGAGCCACGGCTGACAGCTAGGTTAAGTATCTAGATATCTAACATTTAGGCCCTTTTGTGTTTAGTATCTCAGTGTTTAAGAACATAAGAAATAGGAGCAGGAGTTGACCATATGGCCCCTCGAGCCTGCTCCACCATTTAATAAGATCATGGCTGATCTAATTATGGACTCAGCTCCACCTCCCTGCCCGCTTCCCATGACCTTATCGCTCAAAAATCTGTCTATGTCCGCCTTAAATATATTCAAAAATGACACAGCTCCACAGCTCTCTGGAACAGAGAATTCCACAGATTTACAACCCTCTGAGAGAAGAAATTCCTCCTCAGCTTAGTTTTAAATGGTTCTTTTTAAGCTTGAGTAAGTAATTTAGTGATTGGTTAGTTTGCTTTGAGGAGCGAACGGAGAAACAGCAGTGTGGTTTAGACCTCATTAACAACAACCCCACAGCTCCATGGCTACCTCCACTCCACGTTCTGGCTGTCCAAGGGGGTTTACCCACATAAATTGGTCTTCGAAACAAGCTGTAGAAAGTGCCTCCTACCTCGGGAGCCCATTATCAACAAGAGCAGACATTGATGACACAGTGTGCAAGTGCAACCTTCGGCCGCCTGTGGAAAACATCCCCAGCATTGAAGCACTGACCACACTTGCTCAGCTCCGCTGGGCAGGCCACATTGTCCACATGTCAGACACGAGACTCCCAAAGCAAGCGGCCTACTCAGAACTCCTTCACGGCAAACGAACCAAAGGTGGGCAGAGGAATCGTTACAGGGACGCCCTCAAAGCCTCCCTGATAAAGTGCGACACCCCCATCAACACCTGGGAGACCCTGGCCCTGAGGGGAAGAAGTGCATCCAGGAGGGCGCTGAGCACCTCGAGTCTCGTCGCCGAGAGCATGCAGGAATCAAGCGCAGGCAGCGGAAGGAGCGTGTGGCAAACCTGTCCCACCCACCCCTTTCCCTCAACGACTATCTGTCCCACCTGTGACAGGGACTGTGGTTCTCGTATTGGACTGTTCAGTCACGTAAGGACTCATTTTAAAAGTGGAAGCAAGTCTTCCTCGATTCCGAGGGACTGCCTATGATGCTGAGAAAGTGACATTTATTAAAACTGGGATTTCAACAAAATAAAACAGCAATTATATAAATAATCGCCTTGTATCTGAAGTAGTTTATTTGAAGTTTCTAATGAGAACAGAGGGACAGCTATCCCCTGCAGCCGGCAATTGCTGCACGTGTGGGAACTTGACGATGCTTTGTGTGACCCGGAGGACCACGCGTGCAGGAAGTGCTTCTAGCTGCTCGAACTCGCGCCGAGGGTTTCTGAACTTGAGGGGGCAGCTGGATTCACCACAGGGTGCACGGGTGGCCGAGTGGGTCCTGGAGCACAGCTTCCAGGAGCTGGTCAGTCACCCCCAACAGCCAGGTAGAGTTCAGAGTAGCAAGTGGATGGCCAGCCGAAAGGTTAGGAAGAGGCAGGTAGTGCAGGCGTCCTCCGGGAGTGCGGCGCCCCCAAACCGATGGTCAGCACTGAGTACTGCTGAGGGTGATGACTCCTCGAAGGAGTGCAGTCCCGAGCCTGGTACCGTGAGGCGAAGGACTACATGGGCGAGGGTTGCAGCAGAGTGTAGGAACGCAGTAGTAATTGGGGATTCCATAGTCAGCCAGTTCTGCTGCCTGTCGATGCGAGTCTCATGTGGTATGTTGCCTCACTGCTGCCAGGGTAAGGGACCAATGCAATAGGAACATTGAGGTCATGCAGTCAGAGTTTCAGGAGTTCAGGAGGAAATTAAAAAGTAGGACCTCAAAGATAGTCATCGCTGGATTACATAAGAACATAAGAAACAGGAGCAGGAGTAGGCCATATAACCCCTCGAGCCTGCTCCGCCATTTAATACGATCATGGCTGATCTGATCATGGACCCAGCTCCACTTCCCTGCCCGCCCCCCATAACCCCTTATTCCCTTATCATTTAAAAAACTGCTTATCTCTGTCTTAAATTTATTCAATGTCCCGGCTTCCACAGCTCTCTGAGGCAGCGAATTCCACAGATTTACAACCCTCTGAGAGAAGAAATTCCTCCTCATCTCAGTTTTAAATGGGTGGCCCCTTATTCTAAGCTCGTGCCCTCTAGTTCTAGTCTCCCCCATCAGTGGAAACATCCTCTCTGCATCCACCTTGTCAAGCCCCCTCATAATCTTATACGTTTCGATAAGATCACCTCTCATTCTTCTGAATTCCAATGAGTAGAGGCCCAACCTCCTCAACCTTTCCTCATAAGTCAACCCCCTCATCTCCGGAATCAACCGAGTGAACCTTCTCTGAACTGCCTCCAAAGCAAGTATATCCTTTCGTAAATATGGAAAGCAAAACTGCACGCAGTATTCCAGGTGTGGCCTCATCAATACCCTGTATAACTGTAGCAAGACTTCCCTGCTTTTATACTCCATCCCCTTGCAGTAAAGGCCAAGATTCCATTGGCCTTCCTGATCACTTGCTGTACCTGCATACTAACCTTCTGCATTTCATGCACAAGTACCCCCAGGTCCCGCTGTACTGCAGCACTTTGCAATCTTTCTCCATTTAAATAATAACTTGCTCTTGCTCCCCATGACACACACTAGTCAGAGCAGCAATAGCCAGATATGGCTGGTTGACGTGTGGCTGGCAAGATGGTGCAGGAGGGAGGGCTTCAGGTTCCTGGGACATTGGGACCGGTTCTGTGGCAGTAGGGACCTGTTCAAGATGAATGGGTTACACCTGAGCAGAGCTGAGATCAATGGCCTCACGGGCAGGTTAACTAGGGCTGAGGGGATGGGTTTAAACTAATTTTCCAGTGTGTTCAGCACCAGGCTGTAGTATTAAAACGTGGAAACAAGCTGCACAGAGGACTGGGAGAGACAGTTCATGTTAGAAATAATACAGAATTAGGTGGGTTCATAGAAAATACAAAGAAGACTAAGTTAGGTTTGGAGTGCATTTGTGCACAAAGTGTGCTTAATAATGTTGTTGAGAGACAAGCGCAAATAGCCTCATAGGAATATGATGTCTTGGCGATAACTGAGATCTGGCTCAAAAAAGGGCATGATGCACCAGTGGTGGAGGGAGTGAATGTTGAAGGTGGTGGATGGGGTGTCAATCAAGTGGGCTGCTTTGTCCTGGATGGTATTGAGTGTTGTTGGAGCTGCACTCATCCAGGCAAGTGGAGAGTATTCCATCACACTCCTGACTTGTGCCATGTAGATGGTGGAAAAGCTTTGGGGCGTCAGGAGGTGAGACACTCGTCGCAGAATACCCAGCCTCTGACCTGCTCTTGTTGCCACAATATTTATGTGGCTGGTCCAGTTAAGTTTCTGGTCAATGGTGAATCCCAGGATGTTGATGGGGGATTCGGCGATGGTAATGTCGTTAAGTGTCAAGGGACAGTGGTTAGATTCTCACTTGTTGGAGATGGTCATTGCCTGGCACTTGTGTGGTGCAAATGTTACTTGCCACTTATCAGCCCAAGCCTGAATGTCGTCCATGGGGCAGCGATTGTCTTTCGAGAAGAGGAGCAATTTCTGAAGTGTGTTCAGGAGAACTTTCTTGATCAGTATGTTTCCTGCCTGACAAGGGAGGAGGCATTGCTGGATCTGGTTCTGGGGAATGAGATGGGTCAAGTGGAGAATGTCACAGTTGGAGAGTGTTGTGTATCTGTAAAGCATGCACTCCCATGTTCCGACACCAGGGAGCTCATCCCCTGAAGTCCCAAGGGATCCCAGCATCCCTTGGGAGCACTGTATATAAGCCGGCCCCTAAGGCCTGTTCCTCACTCTGGAGTGTCTTAATAAAGACTGAGGTCACTGTTCCTTTAACCTCCCTGTGTGCAGTCTCATCTGTGTTAGGAACACAATAACTGGCAACGAGAATAGAATCCAACACAAAGATGCAGCAAACTGTGGGCATCCTGGAGAAGTACACGGAGGGTGAGGACTGGGAAGCCTATGTCAAACGGCTAGACCAGTACTTTGTAGCCAATGAGCTGGACAGAGAAAGAAATGCTGCAAAAAGGAGAGCGGTCCTCCTCACAGTCTGCGGGGCACCGACCTACAGCCTCATGAAGAATCTTCTGGCTCCGGTGAAACCCACAGATAAGTCGTATGAGGAGCTGTGTACACTGGTTCTGGAGCATCTTAACCCGAGGGAGAGCATGCTGATGGCGAGGTATCGGTTCTACACGTGCCAGCGATCTGAAGGTCAGGAAGTGGCGAGCTATGTCGCCGAGCTAAGGCGACTTGCAGAACAATGTGAGTTTGATGGCTACCTGCTGCAAATGCTCAGAGAATTTTTTGTACTGGGCATTGGCCATGAGACCATCCTACGAAAACTTTTGACTGTAGAAACACCGACCCTCAGCAAGGCCATTGCGATAGCACAGGTGTTTATGTCCACCAGTGATAACACCAAACAAATCTCTCAGCACACAAGTCCTAGCACTGTTCACAAATTAACTGGAACTGTGTTTGCGAGCAGAAATGTACAGGGCAGAAACCACTGCAACTGCCAGCAGGCCTCAGGTGACCCAGATGACTCAGAGCCCTCAACAAAGAATGAATGCAAGGCAATTCACACATTGTTGGCGTTGTGGAGGCTTCCATTCAGCCTATTCATGCCGCTTCAAAGGGCATGTCTGCAAGAGCTGTGGAACAATGGGGCACCTCCAACGAGCTTGCAGATAAGCTGCAAGCTCTGCAAAACCTGCTAACCACCACATGGCAGAGGAAGATCGGTCCATGGTGGATCAAACAATTTCGAGCCTCAGAGAGAGAAGGCAGATGCTGAAGTACACGGGGTGCACACATTTTCGATGAAATGTCCACCTATAATGCTAAACGCAAAATTGAATGGCTTACCCGTAGCCATGGAACTGGACACTGGCACTAGTCAATCCATCATGAGTAAAAAGATATTTGAGAGACTGTGGTGCAACAAGGCACTCAGACCAGCCCTGAGCCCCATCCACATGAAACTGAGAATGTACACCAAAGAGCTTATCACTGTCCTGGGCAGCGCCATGGTCAAGATCACCTACGAGGGCACGGTGCACGAACTGCCACTCTGGATTGTCCCGGGCGATGGCCCCACACTGCTTGGAAGGAGCTGGCTGGGCAAAATCCGCTGGAACTGGGATGACATCCGAGCGCTATCACATGTCGATGAGGCCTCATGTACCCAGGTTCTTGACAAATTTCCTTGCCTTTTTGAGCCAGGCATTGGAAACTTTTCCAGGGCGAAGGTGCGGATCCACTTGGTCCCAGAGGCACGACCCATTCACCACAAGGCACGAGCTGTACCTCACATGATGAGGGAGAGAGTGGAAATCGAGCTGGACAGGCTGCAATGCGAGGGCATCATCTCCCCAGCGGAATTCAGCGAGTGGGCCAGCCCGATTGTTCCAGTACTCAAAAGTGATGGCACGGTCAGGATTTGCGGTGATTTATAAAGTAACTATTAATCGTTTCTCGCTACAGGACCAATACCCACTACCTAAGACAGACGACCTATTTGCGATGCTGGCAGGAGGCAAGACATTCACCAAGCTCGACCTGACTTCGGCCTACATGACGCAGGAGCTGGAGGAGTCTTCGAAGGACCTCACCTGCATCAACACGCACAAGGGACTATTCATCTACAACAGATGCTCGTTTGGAATTCGGTCGGCTGCAGCGATCTTCCAGAGAAACATGGAGAGCCTACTCAAGTCGGTACCACACACGGTGGTCTTTCAGGACGACATATTGGTCACGGGTCGGGTCACCGGTGAGCACCTACAAAACCTGGAGGAGGTCCTCTAGTGACTGGATCACGTAGGGCTGCAGCTGAAGAGGTCGAAATGCGTCTTCATGGCAACAGAAGTGGAGTTTTTGGGGAGAAAGATCGTGGTGGATGGCATTCGGCCCACAGATGCCAAGACAGAGGCTATCAGGAACGCGCCCAGGCCACAGAACATCACGGAACAGCGGTCGTTCCTGGGACTCCTCAACTATTTTGGTAACTTCCTATCGGGGTTAAGCATCATTTTAGAGCCCCTACATGTGTTATTGTGCAAAGGTGAGAACTGGGTATGGGGAAAGAAACAAGTAATTGCTTTTGAGAAAGCCAGAAAAATTTTATGCGCCAACAAGCTGCTTGTATTGTATAACCCATGTAAAAGACTTATGCTAGCATGTGATGCGTCGTTGTACGGAGTCGGGTGTGTATTACAACAAGCTAATGTTGCGGGGATGTTGCAACCTGTCGCTTATGCCTCCAGAAGCTTGTCTAAGGCCGAGAGGGCCCAAAGCATGATTGAAAAAGAGGCATTAGCGTGTGTGTTCGGGGTAAAGAAAATGCATCAGTACCTGTTTGGCCTCAAATTTGAGCTGGTAACCGATCACAAGCCCCTCACATCCCTGCTCGCTGAAAACAAGGGGATAAATACTAATGCCGCAGCCCGCATACAAAGGTGGGCACTCGCGCTAACAGCGTATAACTATACCATCCGCTACAGGCTAGGCACCGAGCACTGTCCGGATGCTCTCAGTCGGCTACCATTGCCCACCACAGGGGTGGAAATGGCGCAGCCTGCAAACTTGTTGATGGTGGCGCAGCCCGCAGACTTGTTGATGGTCATGGAAGCGTTTGAAAATGATAAATCACCTGTCACGGCCCGCCAGATTAGGACTTGGACCAGCCAAGATCCTCTGCTGTCCCTAGTAAAAAACTGTGTACTGCATGGGAGCTGGGCCTGCATCCCCGTTGAAATGCAAGAGCCAATCAAGCTGCTCCAGCAGTGAAAGGACGAGCTGTCCATTCAGGCAGACTGCATGTTGTGGGGTAACTGAATAGTGCTACCCAAAAAAGGGCAGGGAGACGTTTATCTCGGATCTCCACAGCACACACCCGGATATAGTAATGATGAAAGCGATAGGCAGATCCCACGTGTGGTGGCCCGGTATCGACTCTGACTTAGAGTCCTGTGTACGGCAATGCAGCGTATGTGCTCAGTTGAGCAACGCGCCCAGAGAGGCACCACTAAGTTTGTGGTCCTGGCCCTCCAGACCATGGTCGAGGATCCATGTCGACTATGTGGGCCCGTTTCTCGGTAAAATGTTCCTGGTGGTGGTGGATGCTTTTTCAAAATGGATTGAATGTGAAATAATGTTGGGAAACACCGCCACCGCCACCATTGAAAGCCTGAGGACCATGTTTGCCACCCACGGCCTGCCTGACATACTGGTCAGTGACAACGGGCCATGTTTCACCAGTGCCGAATTTAAAGAATTCATGACCCGCAATGGGATCAAACATGTCACCTCGGCCCCGTTTAAACCAGCCTCCAATGGGCAGGCAGAGCGGGCAGTACAAACCATCAAACAGAGCCTTAAACGAGTCACAGAAGGCTCACTCCAAACCTGCCTGTCCCGAATACTGCTCAGCTACTGCACGAGACCTCACTCGCTCACAGGGGTGCCCCCAGCTGAGCTACTCATGAAAAGGACACTTAAAACCAGACTCTCTCTGGTTCACCCCAACCTGCATGATCAAGTAGAGAGCAGGCGGCAGCAACAAAATGTAAACGATGGTCGCGCCACTGTGTCACAGGACATTGATCTGAATGACCCTGTGTTTTGCTAAACTATGGACATGGTCCCAAGTGGATTGTGGGCACGGTGATAGCTAAAGAAGGGAGTAGGGTGTTTTAGTCAAACTAGACAATGGACAAATTTGCAGAAAGCACCTGGACCAAACGAGGCTGCGGTTCACAGACTGCCCTGAACAACCTACAGCAGACACCACCTTTTTCAAGCCCACAACACACACCCAAAGGATCAACGACACAACACCGGACCAGGAAATCGAACCCATCACGCCCAACAGCCCAGCAAAGCCAGGCTCACCTAGCAGCCCTGCAAAGCCAACAACACACCAGCCCAGCGAGGGCACAGCCAACACACCACAACAGATATTTGTACCGAGGCGGTCCACCAGGGAAAGAAAGGCTCCCGACCACCTCACCTTGTAAATAGTTTTCACTTTGACTTTGGGGGGAGTGATGTTGTGTATCTGTAAAGCATGCACTCCCATGTTCCACCACCGGGGAGCACATCCCCTGAAGTCCCAAGGGATCCCAGCATCCCTTGGGAGCACTGTATATAAGCCGGCCCCTAAGGCCTGTTCCTCAATCTGGAGTGTCTTATTAAAGACTGAGGTCACTGTTACTTTAACCTCCCTGTGTGCAGTCTCATTTGTGTTAGGAACACAATAGAGAGCATCTATGGAATAGTGATCATAGTATCGTAAAGTTTGGATTAATTATGGAGACGGACAAGGAACAATCTAGAATAAAGGTGCTTAACTGAAAGTGGGCTAATTTCAGCGTATTGAGGAGGGGTTTGGCCCAAGTAAATTGGAGTCAAAGGTTGACAGGTGGGAATGTAATGAAGCAATGGGCCGCCTTTAAAGAGGAGATGGTTGGGGTACAGTCCAGGTACACTCCCATGAGGGGATAAGGGAGAACAACCAAAGCCAGGCCTCCCTGGATGATGAAGGAGTTGGAGAGTACGATGAAGCAGAAAAAGGGGCGTATGGCAGTTATCAGGTTAAGAATACATCTGACAATCAGGCTGAATATAGAAAGTTCAGAGGGGAAGTGAAATAGGAACTAAGAGGGTCAAAGAGACAGTACGAGAATAGATTGCTAGCTCACATAAAGGGGAATCCAAAGGTCATCTCACAAATTATTATCAGTTAAAGGATTGTCAGAGGAGCGGTGGGGCTGATTAGGCACCAGAATGGAGAACTACTGGTGGAGGTAGAAGACCTGGCTGAGATACTGAGAGACTTTGCATTGGTGTTTACCAAGGAAGAGGACTTTGCCAAAGCTACGGTAAACGAGAAGGTTGCTGGGATACTGGATAAGATAAAAGTAGATGAAGAAGGTATGGGAGCATAGTGGTTAGGTTACTGGACCAGCAACCCAGAGGCCTGGACTAATAATCCAGGGACATGAGTTCAAATCCCACCACGGCAGCTGGGGAATTTAAATTCAGTTAATTAAATAAATCTTGAATAAAAGTCTGGTGTCAGTAACAGTGACCATGAAACTACTGGATTGTCTTAATAACCCATCTGGTTCACTAAATGTCCTTTAAGGAGAGAAGTCTGGCCTATCATCATCATAGACAGTCCCTCGAAGTGAGGATGACTGGCCAAAAAGGGATGAGTTGAGAGGTGCTTCAATGAAGGACCTAATATTCCAGATCCTGAACTACATCGTGACAGGTGGAAGGTGCCTGTGCATGGATATTTTTAACGTGGGGTGACCGTTACACACCAGCCACCACACGGGCTTGACAGAGCTAGGTCTTGGTCCAGTGGCAAGGGTTAACCAGGACGACTGGAGACCAGCTCTGCTGCACGGACCTAGTGCACACACATTTGTGACTCCAGACCCACAGCAATGGCTCTTAACAGCCCTCTGAAATGCCCTAGCGAGCAACTCTGTTGTATCAAACCGCAAGGAAAGACAATAATAAGAATAAAACTGGCATCAATTTCTTTGATGTCACTGGCTTTCTTTGACGCTGTTAGGATTATGGAGTGTCCTTCTCAAATTCGGCTGTCCTCAAAAGTTTGTCACCATCCTCCGCCTGCTCCACGATGACATGCAAGTCATGATCCTGACCAACGGATCCACCACAGACCCAATGAAAGTGCAGACCAGGGTCAAGCAAGTCTGTGTCATCGCACCAACGCTCTTCTCAATGTTCCTCGCTGCAATGCTCCATCTCACCCTTAACAAGCTCCCCGTTGGAGTGGAGTTAATCTACAGGACAAGTGGGAAATTGTTCAACCTCTAACGCCTCCAGTCCAGATCCAAGGTTGCTCCAACCTCTGTCATTGAATTACAACATGCAGATGACATTTGCGTTTGTGCACGTTCGGAGTCCGAACTCCAAACCATCATTGACATCTTCACTGAAGCGTACGGCGTATGAGCCTTACATTAAACATCAGTAAGACAAAGGTTCTCTACCAACCTGCCCCCGCCACACAATACTGATCCCCATTTATCAAGATCCACGATGAGACCTTGGACAATGTAGACCACTTCCTATATCTTGGGAACCTACTGTCAGCAAGGGCAGACATCGATGACGAGGTCCAACACCGCCTTCAGTGTGCCAGTGCAGCCTTCGGTCACCCTAGGAAGGGAGTGTTTGAAGACCAGGACCTCAAACCCGGCACCAAGCTCATGGTCCACAGAGCAGTAGTGATACCCACCGTCCTATATGCTTCAGGGACATGGACTATATATAGTAGGCACCTCAAAGCACTGGAGAAGTACCACCAATGCTGCCTCCGCAAGATCCTGCAAATTCATTGGCAAGATAGGTGTACCAACGTTAGCGTTCTCTCTCAGGCCAACATCCCCAGCATTGAAGCACTGACTACGCTCGACCAGCTCTGGTGGGCGGACCAGATCATCCGCATGCCTGATACTAGACTCCAGAAACAAACGCTCTTCTCTGAGTTCTGTCACGAGTTACGGGAGGGCAGAGCAAACGCTTCAAGGACACCCTCCAAGCCTCCTTGGAAAAGTGTAATATCCCCACCGACACCTGGGAATCCCTGGTCCAAGACCGCTCAAAGTGGAGGAAAAGCATCCGGGAAGGCGCCAAACACCTCGAGTCTCCTCGCCGGGAGCAAGCTGAAGCCAAGTACAAACAGCGGAAGTAGTGCACCCTGCCCACCCGTCCCTCCAACCACTCTCTGCCCCACCTGTGACAGAGACTGTCGGTCCCGCATTGGACTCATCAGCCACCTGAGAACTCACATTAGTGTGGAATCAAGTCATCCTCGACTCCGAGGGACTGCCTAAGGAGAAGAAGAATCCAGAGATCTGGACTGATGATCCGGAGACATGAGATCAAGTCCCACCACGGCAGCTGGGGAATTTAAATTCAGTTAATTAAATAAATCTGGTATAAAAAGCTGATGTCAGTGATGGTGACCATGAAACTACCGGATTGTTGTACAAACCCATCTGGTTCACTAATGTCTTTTAGGGAAGGAAATCTGCCACCCTTAGCCGACTCCAAACCCACAGCGGTGGTTCTTAACAGGCCTCGGAAATGGCCTAGCGAGCCACTCTGTTGTATCAAACCACAGGGAAACATAACAACGGGAATTAAACTGGCACCACAAGGACTGTAGCGGTTCAAGAAGACGTTTTCTCTGCCTCACCACCACCTTTTCAAGGGGCGATTAGGGATGGGCAATAAATGCCAGCCTTGCCAGCGATGCCCACATCCTGAGAATGAATTTTAAGAAACTAGGAATGCTGGCGATCCTTAAAGTAGAAAAGTCACCTGGTCTGGAAGTGAGAGCTATTTGAGGGAAGTAAGATTTTTGATGAGATAACAGGTTGGATGAGATGAAATTCAACCCAGAAAAATGTGAGGTGATACATTTTGGTAGGAATAATGAGGTCAAACCATAAATGGTTTAGGGGTGTATGAACAGAGAGACCTGGGGCTGTTTGTGCAGAAACTTTGAAGGTGGCAGGGCAGGTTTACACAGCAATTAATAAATAATACGGGATCTGGGGCTTCATAAATAGAGGCATAGAGTACAAAAGCCAAGAAGTTAGGCTAAACCTGTATAAAACATAAGTTTGGCCCCAGATAGAGTATTGTGTCCAATTCTAGGCACCGCACTTTAGGAAAGACTTGAAGGCTTTGGAGGGAGTACAGACAAGATTTACAGGAATGGTTCCAGGGATTAGGGATCACAATTACCTCTTTAGACTGGAGAAGCAGGAGTTGTTCTCCTAGGAGGAGATTTGATAGAGGTGTATGTTATGTCTGTGATGTACTTATGAATGACTCCACGAGGCAATGTGTTGTACTCAAACTGTAGTGACCTTGGTCCTTTATTCGTAACTCCAGAGTGAGGCACAAGCATGGTGAGCAGCCTTTTATACTGGGCCCTGCCACCAGGGCAGGAAACCCCGGTCTCCACCAGTTGCACCCTCTAGTGGTGCCAGCATAGTATATACACAAGCGTAAACCTTATTGATAGTACATCAGGTAAACAAGTCTCCACCTTATGCAACTATACAGTGACTACACAGAGAGTATGTCTATAGACTGCATATACAACAGTGTTTAAATTCATGAAGGATCTAGAAAGAGTAAATAGAGGAAATGTTTCCAATGGCTGAAGGGTCAATAATGAGAGGGCATAGATTTTAGGTGATTGTTAAAAGAACCAGAGGCGACATGAGGAAAAACATTTTTACGCAGCAAGTGGTTAGGATTTGGAACGTGCTGCCTGAGAGGGTGGTGGAGACAGATTCAATAGTGGCCTTTAAAAGGGAGTTGGAGGAGAACAAATTGCAGGAATATGGGGAAAGAGTGGAGGGAGTGGGACTGACTGGATCGCTCTTCGAAAGAACAGCGCAGACTCGATTGTCGTCGCCGAGAGCGTGCAGAAACCAAGCGCAGGCAGCGGAAAGAGCGTGCGGCAAACCAGTCCCACCGTCCCTTACCCTCAACCACTGTCTGTGACAGGGACTGTGGCTCTCGTATTGGACTGTGCAGCCACCTAAGAACTCGTGTTAAGAGTGGAAGCAAGTCTTCCTCGATTCCGAGGGACCGCCTATGATGATGATGACTATGCGATGATTCTCGGTCGTGAAAGCAAAACCAACCAAGGCAAGTTGTGAAACGGAATTCATTAAATCTGGTGATTTGTGGGCTGGAATCAGAAAAAACAAAATGACCATGAAATCTGTCGGACTTGCATCAAAACTGGCTCAGGAATGGTAACCCTATCACCCCATACTTGTGGTTTTGGTCTCACACAACACAGTCGACTCCTAATGCCGTTGCGTACAATGTAGGAATGGGTAGATGAAAAGGCCAAGGTACATCTCGTTCACCCTCTGGTACAACGACAATAGCGTCGTTGACCAATCCTGAGGACCAGATTCGACCAAACTAAGGGTGGGCTATCCCTGCTGGCTTGTCAGTGCTGCCCACACCCCTTCAACAAATCATTAAAGAAAAGATCTCGTCCCTCCAACTCATTTCTCCCACGACTTCAATGACACAAAAAAGTACTGTGATCTTCGCCACAGAACTTTCTGCTGTTGTCGTTTGCAAATGATCTATTCGACATCTGCTCTCCGTCTCCTTCCTTCCCCAAACAAGTCTCATAGAAACATAGAAACATAGGAAATAGGTGCAGGAGTGGGCCATTCGGCCCTTCGAGCCTGCAACACCATTCAATAAGATCATGGCTGATCATTCACCTCAGTACCCCACCCCTGCATTCTCTCCATACCTCTCGATCCCTTTAGCCGTAAGGGCCATATCTAACTCCCTTTTGAATGTATCTAACGAACTGGCCTCAACAACTCTCTGCGGTACTCACTGCATTGCGTCTTGCTCGAACCCCATCTTTCCCAGGATCTCGAAGCTGAGCAAGTGCTCGGCCTTCCCCTCACTCCGAATATCTACTGGGGTTAAAGATCGGGGCTGGGAGTTGTGTGCGAAGGATTCTGTCTGTTAGTACATCATAATATTCATTGTAATTCGCCAGACCATAATATTCGTTGTAATTCTGGACACAGCTGCTGATACTGAACAGGTAGTTATGGAAATAATAAAATCGACTGTGAAGGGGCCTCAAAAGTGAGAAAGGAAGTCGCCATTTCGGAAATGGTAGCTCCCTCCTGGGACCAAGCCTCCATTATGTTCTGGGATATTGTCGGGCTGATTCCAGAGGGACGATCGTTAATGCTGGTCAGGACCTTAACAGGGAAAATGCTAAGCTCTCCAAAACAAAACAAACAAGCTTATTGGAACACCATCCTTTCCTGATTGAGCAACTGTTCAAATAACTGTGCAAGTAGCCAGAGCCAAAACGGACAAGCTGGAGAATAGCAGAAAGGTAGTTCCAACAGGAACATGAAGCTTGGGACACAAATCCTCCCTATCATGGACTCTCATCATCATCATCATCATAGGCAGTCCCTCGGAATCGAGGAAGACTTGCTTCCACTCTAAAAATGGCCGAACAGTCCAATACGGGAACCACAGTCCCTGTCACAGGTGGGACAGACAGTGGTTGAGGGAAGGGGTGGGTGGGACTGGTTTGCCGCACGCTCCTTCTGCTGCCTGCGCTTGATTTCTGCATGCTCTCGGCGATGAGACTCGAGGTGCTCTGCGCCCTCCCGGATGCACTTCCTCCACTTAGGGCGGTCTTTGGCCAGGGACTCCCAGGCGTCGGTGGGGATGTTGCATTTTATCAGGGAGGCTTTGAGGGTGTCCTTGTAACGTTTCTGCTGTCCACCTTTGGCTCGTTTGCCATGAACTCTACCCACCCATTTAATCCCCTCCCACAGCCCATGTACACGCTCCCCTATCATGGCCTCTACCCCACAAATCATTATAGTTTTCTCTTGTCAGTGAATCTCCCTCCTTTTTCTCCTGCTTTTCTCCTCTCTTCTCATCAACCTGTGCTGATATATCTCTGATAATATTTCAGTGCCTCACCCAAGTGGTTAACCTTTCAATAGGTGTTAGACTTGACTCTCGCCTCTGAGATGGAAGGTCGTGTGCTCAACACCCCACTCTGAGACTTGAGCACAAAAATTTAGGCTGACACTCCAGTGCAGTGTTGAGGGAGTGCTTCACTGTCGGAGGGGCAGCACTGAGGGAGCGCTGCACTGTCGGAGGGGCAGTACTGAGGGAGCGCTGCACTATCGGAGGGGCAGTACTGAGGGAGCGCTGCACTGTCGGAGGGGCAGTACTGAGGGAATGCTGCACTGTCGGAGGGGCAGTACTGAGGGAGTGCTGCACTGTCGGAGGGGCAGTACCGAGGGAGTGCTGCACTGTCGGAGGGGCAGTACTGAGGGAACGCTGCACTGTCGGAGGGTCAGTACTGAGGGAGTGCCGCACTGTCGGAGGGGCAGTACTGAGGGAGTGCTGCACTGTCGAAGGGTGGGACTAACAATTCTAGAGCCCCTTTGATGTCTAGGGACTTACAGGGGAGGATAAAGAAAAAAAGGGAAGCCTATATACGGCCGGCTAATTACTGTAAAATCTCTGGAGCAATATCGAAAGTTCAGAGGTGAAAAAAAAAATCTTAGAATGCTAAGAGAGAGCATGAAAAATTCTTGTCAAATAAAATCAAGGAAAACCCCAAGATGTTTAAAATGAATACTTTGCATTTGTTTTCACAAAGGAAAGGGGCAATGCAGATACTGCTATCGAGGAGGAGTGTGATATTCTGGATCAAATAAACATAGTGAGAGGGGAGATATTAAGGGGTTTGGAAGTACTAAAAGTAGATAAGTCCCCAGGCCAGGATGAAATGCATCCCAGGCTGTTGAGCGAAGTTAAAGAAGAAATAGCAGAGGCCTTGATCATCATTTTCCAGTCGTCTTTGGATCTGGGCATGGTGCCGGAAGACTGGAGGACTGCTAAAGTAGTACCCTTGTTTAAGAAGGGAGAAAGGGACAGGCCGAGTAATTACAGGCCTGTCAGCCTAACGTCAGTGGTGGAAACATTATTTGGAAAAATTCCTGAAGGACAAGGTAAATCTACATTTGGAAAGGCAAGGATTAATTAGGGACAGTCAGCATGAATTTGTTAAGAGAAGATCATGTTTGACTAACCTGATTGAATTTTTTGAGGAGGTAACAAAAGGGTCGATGAGGGCAGTGCATACGATGTAGTGTATATGGACTTTAGCAAAGCTTTTGATAAGGTCCCACATGGCAGACTGGTCACGAAGGTAAAAGCCCATGGGATCCAGGGCAAAGTTGGATGCAAAATTTGCTTGGAGGTAGGAAGCAAAGGGTAATGGTTGATGGATGTTTTTGTGACTGGAAAGATGTTTCCAGTGGGGTTCCGTAGGGCTCAGTACTGAGTCCCTTGTTTTTTGTGATATATATCAACGATCTAGAATTGAATATAGGGGTATGATTAAGAAGTTTGCAGACGACACTGAAATTGGCTGTGTGGTTGATAATGAAGAGGAAAGTCATGGGCTACAGGAGGATATCAATCACAGGAATGTGGGAAGGGAGGACCTTGAGGACCTTGAGGACCTTGAGACAATCACTATCAGTAGCGGGGTAGTGCTGGACAGGCGAATGGGACTCAAGGTAGACAAGTCCCCTGGTCCTGATGAAATGCATCCCAGGGTATTAAAAGACATGGCGGAAGTTATAGCAGATGCATTCGTTATAATCTACCAAAATTCTCTGGACTCTGGGGAGGTACCAGCGGATTGGAAAGCAGCTAATGTAATGCCTCTGTTTAAAAAAGGGGGCAGACAAAAGGCAGGTAACTATAGGCTGGTTAGTTTAACATTTGTAGTGGGGAAAATGCTTGAAGCTATCATTAAGGAAGAAATAGCGGGACATCGAGATAGGAATAGTGCAATCAAGCAGACGCAACATGGATTCATGAAGGGGAAATCATGTTTAACTAATTTACTGGAATTCTTTGAGGATATAACGAGCATGGTGGATAGAGGTGTACCGATGGATATGGTGTATTTAGATTTCCAAAAGGCATTCGATAAGGTGCCACACAAAAGCTTACTGCAGAGGATAAAGGTACGCAGAGTCAGAGGAAATGTATCAGCATGGATCGAGAATTGGCTGGCTAACAGGAAGCAGAGAGTCGGGATAAATGGGTCCTTTTCGGGTTGGAAATCAGTGGTTAGTGGTGTGCCACAGGGATCGGTGCTGGGACCACAACTGTTTATAATATAAATAGATGACCTGGAAGAGGGGACAGAGTGTAGTGTAACAAAATTTGCAGATGACACAAAGATTAGTGGGAAAGCGGGTTGTGTACAGGACACAGAGAGGCTGCAAAGATAGGTTAAGCGAATGGGCTAAGGTTTGGCAGATGGAATACAATGTTGGAAAATGTGAGGTCATTCACCTTGGGGAAAAAAACAGTAAAAGGGAATATTATTTGAATGGGGAGAAATTACAACATGCTGCGGTGCAGAGGGACCTGGGGATCCTTGTGCATGAATCCCAAAAAGTTAGTTTGCAGGTGCAGCAGGTAATCAGGAAGGCAAATGGAATGTTGGCCTTCATTGCGAGAGGGATGGAGTACAAAAGCAGGGAGGTCCTGCTGCAACTGTACAGGGTATTAGTGAGGCCGCACCTGGAGTACTGCGTGCAGTTTTGGTCACCTTACTTAAGGAAGGATATACTAGCTTTGGAGGGGGTACAGAGACAATTCACTCGGCTGATTCCGGAGATGAGGGGGTTACCTTATGATGATAGATTGAGTAGACTGGGTCTTTACTTGTTGAAGTTCAGAAGGATGAGGGATGATCTTATAGAAACATTTAAAATAATGAAAGGGATAGACAAGATAGAGGCAGAGAGGTTGTTTCCACTGGTAGGGAAGACTAGAACTAGGTTGCACAGTCTCAAAATACGGGGGAGTCAATTTAAAACCGAGTTGAGAAGGAATTTCTTCTCCCAGAGGGTTGTGAATCTGTGGAATTCTCTTCCCAAGGAAGCAGTTGAGGCTAGCTCATTGAACGTATTCAAATCACAGATAGATAGATTTTTAACCAATAAGGGAATTAAGGGTTACGGGGAGCGGGCGGGTAAGTGGAGCTGAGTCCACGGCCAGATCAGCCATGATCTTGTTGAATGGCGGAGCAGGCTCGAGGGGCTAGATGGCCTACTCCTGTTCCTAATTCTTATGTTCTTATGTTCTTATGTACTGGTCAGGTGGGCAGAGTAGTGGCAAATGGAATTTAATTCGGAGAAGTGTGAGGTAATGCACTTTGGGAGGGCTAATAAGGAAAGGGTATACATGTTAAACGGTAGGCCACTTAATAGTGTAGATGAACAAAGGGACCTTGGAGTGCTTGCCTTTTTGGCCGAGGCATAGAATATAATAGCAGGGAGGTTATGCTTAAATTGTATAATACTTTGGTTAGGCCACAGCTGGAGTACTGTGTGCAGTTCTGGTCGCTGTATTATAGGAAGGACGTGATTGCACTAGAGAGGGTGCAGAGGAGATTTACTAGGATGCTGCCTGGAATGGAGAATCTTAGGTATGAGGACAGATTGGATAGTCTGGGTCTGTTCTCATTGGAACAGAGGAGGCTGAGAGGAGACCTCATTGAAGTGTACAAAATATTGAGAGGCCTGGATATAGTGATTAGTAAGGATCTATTGCCATTGGTGGGTGGGGTCTATTACGAGGGGCATAGTTTTAAGGTGGTTGGTGGAAGGTTTAGAGGGGATTTGTGGGGGGCTTCTTTGCGCAGAGGGTTGTGGGGATCTGGAACTCGCTGCCTGGAAGAGTGGTGGATGCAGAAACCCTCACCACTTTTAAGAGATGATTGGATGGGCACTTAAAGTGCAGTAACCTACAGGGTTACAGACCGAGAGCTGGTAATTGGGATTAGACTGGATGACCTTTTGTTGGCCGGCGCAGATATAATGTGCAGGGAGTAGAATACGGCCAGGGTGATCTCCTGGACAAGCTTTGATCGTCTGGATGGGTCAGAGTGGAATTTTCCCAGATTTGTTTTCTCCCTAAATTGGCTTGGGTTTTTACCTGGTATTTGCCTCTCCCAGGAGATCACATGTCTCCGGTTGGGGTGGAGTGTAGAATGTTTCAGTGTAAGGAGTGTCGCAGTTGTGTGAGGCGGACTGGTTGGGCCGGATGCTCTTTACCTCTCCGTCATTGTTCATTGTTCATAGGTTTATGTGTAACCTTCAGGGCTGCTGACCGAGGGCCGTGTGGCTCTTTGTCGGCCGGCGCGGACACGATGGGCCGGAATGGCCTCCTTCTGCGCTGTAAATTTCTATGTTTCTAGGTTTCTATGGGCTCAAGTTTCCACACGATAAAAAACGGGCGCCCCTCCGAGCTGGGCGCCCGTTTTTCGCGCCACAAAGTGCGCCTAAAAAAAACCCTTCAGATTCTCCATCTCCCTGCAGGTCCTCTGGCCCTCGGCGCGGCGCAGCAGGAGCTGTAGGGGGCGGAGCTAGGACCCTGCACCGAAAACAGTGCCGGGAGCTCTGCACATGCGTGCTACAGTGGGCACACAAGTGCAGTAGCTCCAGGCGCCCGAAACTGTGTGGGAGGGGCCCGAAGCACGCAACCCCTAGCCCTGGCCCAATGGCCTCACTGGGGCTGCGTGAATAAGGCTCCTCCCACGGCCAGCTTCTGCTTCCTGCCGACTCCCGCTCCTGCTTTCCCCCCCCTCCCGGACCGGACCCGACCCGACCCGACCTAGAACTCTGTACTGTTTCTTTTTAAGTTGCCACTTCATGGTGGGAGACACCTCAGTCACATAGACCTCGTCAAAATGGGGGCTGATGGTTTTAGTAACCTCTACGTCTCCAGCTCCGAGATCAAGCACCCTGCCCGCCCTCCAGTGCGTCCCCACCCTGAGCAGCTGAAGGAACTGCTCCTCAGAGAAGTCGAGCTGCCGCTCCTGCTCCCCCCCACCCCCCCCCCGACCGGACCTGACTCGACCCGACTCTACTCTCGCCCCCGGACTGTATCCGACCTGACCTCCCCCTCCCCGACCTGACCTCCCCCTCCCCGACCTGACCTCCCCCTCCCCGACCTGACCTCCCTCCCCGACCTGACCTCCCCCTCCCCGACCTGACCTCCCTCCCCGACCTGAGCTCCCCCTCCCCGACCTGAGCTCCCCCTCCCCGACCTGACCTCCCCCTCCCCGACCTGACCTCCCCCTCCCCGAACTGACCTCCCCCTCCCCGACCTGAGCTCCCCCTCCCCGACCTGACCTCCCTCCCCGACCTGACCTCCCCCTCCCCGACCTGACCTCCCTCCCCGACCTGAGCTCCCCCTCCCCGACCTGACCTCCCTCCCCGACCTGACCTCCCTCTCCCCGACCTGACCTCCCCCTCCCCGATCTGACCTCGCTCCCCGACCTGACCTCCCTCTCCCCGACCTGACCTCCCTCCCCGACCTGACCTCCCCCTCCCCGACCTGACCTCCCCCTCCCCGACCTGACCTCCCCCTCCCCGACCTGACCTCCCTCCCCGACCTGAGCTCCCCCTCCCCGACCTGACCTCCCCCTCCCCGACCTGACCTCCCCCTCCCCGACCTGACCTCGCTCCCCGACCTGACCTCCCTCCCCGACCTGACCTCCCCCTCCCCGACCTGACCTCCCTCCCCGACCTGACCTCCCCCTCCCCGACCTGACCTCCCTCCCCGACCTGACCTCCCTCCCCGACCTGAGCTCCCCCTCCCCGACCTGACCTCGCTCCCCGACCTGACCTCCCTCTCCCCGACCTGACCTCCCTCCCCGACCTGACCTCCCCCTCCCCGACCTGACCTCCCTCCCCGACCTGAGCTCCCCCTCCCCGACCTGACCTCCCTCCCTGACCTGAGCTCCCCCTCCCCGACCTGACCTCCCCCTCCCCGACCTGACCTCGCTCCCCGACCTGACCTCCCTCCCCGACCTGACCTCCCCCTCCCCGACCTGACCTCCCCCTCCCCGACCTGACCTCCCCTTCCCCGACCTGACCTCCCTCCCCGACCTGACCTCCCCCTCCCCGACCTGACCTCCCTCCCTCCCTCTCTCCCTCCTTCCCTCCCCCTCCCTCCCCCTCCCCCTCCCTCTCTCCCCCTCCCTCTCTCCCTCTCTCTCTCCCTCCCCCTCCCTCTCTCCCTCCCTCCCCCGCCGACCCGAACCGAACCTCTCTCCCCGACCCGACCCAACGCCACCTACCTCTGGTGCTGGGGACGGGCCCTGCCCGAAAGCTCGGGCCCGGCCCGTTCAGCCTTCGGTCCCGACGGCAAACCGCTTCCTAAAGGCCTGCCTGAAGCACTTTCACACAGGTAGGAAGATGGTTTATTTAATCTTTTCTTTGCTTATAAATGTTTATTCAGGTTGGATTTATTTGTATAATATTTGTATAAGTATAAATAAGGATTTATTGTAGAATTTAATGACTTCCCTTCCCCCCCCCTCCCCCCCCACCTCGTTCTGGACGCCTAATTTGTAACCTGCGTCTGATTTTTTAATGTGTAGACAAGGTTTTTTCAGTTCTACAAAAATCTTCACTTGCTCCATTCTAACTTAGTTTGGAGTACGTTTTCACTGTGGAAACTTTGAAATCAGGCGTCAGTGGCCGGACACGCCCCCTTTTGAAGAAAAAATTCTGTTCCAAAGTAGAACTGTTCTACCTGACTAGAACTGCAGAAAGAAAAATGTGGAGAATTGCGATTTCTAAGATAGTCCGTTCTCCACCAGTTGCTCCTAAAAATCAGGCGCAAATCATGTGGAAACTTGGGCCCCTATGTGTTGTGTTCCTAACACAGGTGAGACTGCACACAGGGAGGCTAAAGTAACAGTGACCTCAGTCTTTAATAAGACACCCCAGAGTGAGGAACAGGCCTTAGGGGCCGGCTTATATACAGTGCTCCCAAGGGATGCTGGGATCCCTTGGGACATCAGGGCTTGCGCTCCCTGGTGACGGAACATGGGATGACATGCTCTACAGATACACAACACTATGTTAGGCAGCCTGGCACACACGCCCCCCCGGCCGAAACCCTCCCTGGTGGCCCTGTGGGCCGGACCTTAAGAATCGCAGCATCTCTCTCCTTTAAGCGAAGGAGAGAGCCATGGTGACTTGGCACTGTGATGACATCATCAGCGCTACGCGGCAGCCATTTTTCCCGCCCCCAATTTCTGCCCCTCTCATCATCATCATCATAGGCAGTCCCTTGAAATCGAGGAAGATTTGCTTCCACTCTAAAAGTGAGTTCTCAGGTGACTATACAGTCCAATACGGGAATTACAGCCTCTGTCACAGTTGAGGCAGACGGTGGTTGAGGGAAGGGATGGGTGGGACAGGTTTGCCGCACGCTCCTTCCGCTGCCTGCGCTTGTTTTCTGCATGCTCTCGACGACGAGACTCGAGGTGCTCAGCGCCCTCCCGGATGCACTTCCTCCACTTAGGGCGGTCTTTGGCCAGGGACTCCCAGGTGTCGGTGGGGATGTTGCACTTTATCAGGGAGGCTTTGAGGGTGTCCCTTGTAACGTTTCCTCTGCCGACCTGGGGCTCGCTTGCTGTGTAGGAGTTCCGAGTAGAGCGCTTGCTTTTGGAGTCTTGTGTCAGGCATGCGGACAATGTGGCCCACCCAACGTAACTGGTCACGTGTGGTCAGTGCTTCGATGCTGGGGATGTTGGCCTGGTCGAGAACACTGACGTTGGTGCATCTGTCCTCCCGGGGGACTTCCAGGATCTTGCGGAGGCATCGCTGGATGTATTTCTTTAGCGATTTGAGGTATCTACTGCACATGGTCCACGTCTCTGAACCATACAAGAGGGCAGGTATTACTACAGCCCTGTAGACCAGGAGCTTGGTGGTAGATTTGAGGGCCTGGTCTTCGAACACTCTTTTCCTCAGGCGACCGAAGGCTGCACTGGCGCACTGGAGGCAGTGTTGAACCTCATTGTCGCTGTCTGCCCTTGCTGATAATAAGCTCCCAAGGTATGGAATGTGGTCCACGTTTTCCAGGGCCATGCCCTGGATCTTGATGACTGGGGGGGCAGCGCTGTGTGGCGGGGTCAGGTTGGTGGAGGACCTTTGTCTTTGCATCTGTGGTGTGCTCACCGCCGCACATCCGCCCCCATTATGAGAGACTTCCGGTGCGCCTGAAAAAAAAGCCAAAGAGCTCAAGAGGCGACCTCAACCACCGTGGCGCTAAAAATACGAAGAACAGGGTAGATGCGTCCTGTTTCCAGCCATGGGCAACTTTGGCCCCCCTGACTGCTGACAGATGGGAAATCCCACCCAGGACCCATCCTGTCCTCACCTGATGCACACAGTCGCGCACTGTCCCTTGGATGAAGGGACCGAGTGTAATGTAACCAAGTTCGCTGATGATACACAGATGGGTGGGAAAGCAAATTGTGAGAAGGCCACACAAAAATCTGCAAAGGGATATAGACGGGCTAAGTGAGTGGGCAAAACATTTGGCAGATGGAGTATAATGTGGGAAAGTGTGAGGTCATCCACTTTGGCAGAAAAAATAGGAAAGCAAATTATATTTTTAAATGGAGAAAAGTTACAAAGTGCTGCAGTACAGAGGGACCTGGGGGTCCTTGTGCATGAAACACAAAAAGTTAGTATGCAGGTACAGCAAGTGATCAGCAAGGCAAATGGAATGTTGGCCTTTATTGCAAGGGGGATAGAGTATAAAAGCAGGAAGTCCTGCTACAACTGTACAGGGTATTGGTGAGGCCGCACCTGGAGTACTGCGTGCAGTTTTGGTCTCCGTATTTAAGGAAGGATATACTTGCATTGGAGGCTGTTCAGAGAAGGTTCACGAGGTTGATTCCAGAGATGAGGAGGTTGACTTATGAAGATAGGTTGAGTAGGTTGGGCCTCTACTCATTGGAATTCAGAAGAATGAGAGGTGATCTTATCGAAACATATAAGATAATGAGGGGGCTCGACAAAGTGGATGCAGAGAGGATATTTCCACTGATAGGGGAAACTAAAACTAGAGGGCATAGTCTCAGACTAAGGGGCCGCCCATTTAAAACTGAGATGAGGAGGAATTTATTTTCTAGAGGGTTGTAAATCTGTGGAATTCTCTGCCCCAGAGAGCTGTGGAGGCTGGGCCATTGAATATATTTAAGGCGGAGATACACAGATTTTTGAGCGATAAGGGAGTAAAGGGTTATGGAGAGCGGGCAGGGAAGTGGAGCTGAGTCCATGATCAGGTCAGCCATGATCGTATTAAATGGCGGAGCAGGCTCGAGGGGCCAAATGGCCGACTCCTGCTCCTATTTCTTATGTTCTTGTGTTCTTGTCACTGGCTGGCGATCAGGAGCAGGGGTTTGGACCCGGGGTCAGCGAGGACAATTGGAGAGTAGCTGCTTGCTTCCTGGCTGAGACCTGTTGAACTTGGCACAGACTGTGGATCAAAGCTGCGGGCCCAGTCACTTGCTGAGTGGCGAACTGGGCGGCGAATGTATTAAACAGCTTCTGTCCGTCACACACACTGGCCCATCCTCCGGGATGAAATGTTCACCGCTGAACCCGGACACACTGCTTTTACTGGGGACGGAAAAGTGGAGAAGATCCCGATGGCCTTGGGAAATATGGTTGGGAAGAGATTGGTTAGGAAATGGGAGCGGTCTCCCAGGATTAGGTTCCAGGATATCACGGAGCTGGTTGAAGGGGAACAATGCCCATGGGTTCAGAATCCACTGGCCATAATCTTCGCAGGGAGCAGAAAAATAGAAAGTTTTCCAAAACACATTAATCAAAAGACAGGCCAGAATCTTATTGCTGCTACTGGGAGCTCTGACTGCAAGAAAGTTAGAGTGTGGAAGAAAAGGGGAAATGAGCAAGAAGACCTAATGAAAGGTCCCACCCATAGCCATCACCAGGGAGCTAATTCAAGGGCCTGACTGATAAAATCCATCTATTTTTGGTGGAGAAAAAAATAGCCATTTTTACATGTTTTACGGAACCAAATGCAGGTTCACACGCAGATATCGAGACAACTCGAGCAGACCGCTAGGCATTTGTCCAAAATGCCACTTGGCCTAAAGCGTTGAGCTCGGGTATCTGCTCCCAGTGTCTGCCCAGTGATCGCACGAACACAGACTGCAGGAGTTGGGATATTCACTCCTGTGCTTTCACACTGATAAATGCCTAATTTATTTAAAGTCATATCAGCCTACAGGGCTTGCTGCTAGGAATTATAAGAACATAAGAATAAGGAGCAGGAGTCGGCCATTCGGCCCCTCGAGCCTGCTCTGCCATTCAATGAGATCATGGCTGATCTTTGACCTCGACTCCACTTTCCCGCCCGATCCACACATCCCTTGATTGCCCTAGATTCTGAAAATCTATCGATCCCGGCCTTGAATATATTCAGAGACTCAGCACCCACAGCCTTCTGGGGCAGAGAATTCCAAAGATTCACCACCCTCTGAGTGAAGAAATTCCTCCTCATCCCTGTCCTAAATGTCCGACCCCTTATCCTGAGACTATGCCCCCTGGTTCTAGACTCTCCAGCCAGGGGGAACATCCTCTCAGCATCTACCCTGTCAATCTCCCTCAGAGCCTTGTATGTTTCAATGAGATCACCTATCATTCATCTAAATTCCAGAGAGTATAGGCCCAGTCTACTCAATCTAAGTTTTTCTTTATTCTCAGGACGTGTCACTGGAAAGGCCAGCATTTATTGCCCATCCCTAATTGCCCCTTGAGAAGGTGGTAGTGAGCCCCCTTCTTGAACCGTTGCAGTCCGTGTGGTGAAGGTGCTCCCACAGTGCTGTTAGGGAGGGAGTTCCAGGACTGTGACCCAGCGACGATGAAGGAACGGCCGATATATTTCCAAGTCAGGATGGTGTGTGACTGGGAGGGGAACGTGGAGGTGGTGGTGTTCTCATGAACCTGCTGCCCTTGTCCTTCTAGGTGGTAGAGCTCGTGGGTTTGGGAGGTGCTGCCGAAGAAGCCTTGGCGAGTTGCTGCAGTGCATCTTGTAGATGGTGCACACTGCAGCCACGGTGCGCCGGTGGTGGAGGGAGTGAGTGTTAAAGGTGGTGGATGAGGTGCCAATAAAGTAGGCTGCCTAGTCCTGGATGGTGTCGAGCTTCTTGAGTGTTATTGGTACTGCACTCATCCAGGCAAGTGGAGAGTATTCCATCACACTCCTGACTTGTGCCTTGTAGATGGTGGAAAGGCTTTGGGGAGTCAGGAGGTGAGACACTCGCCACAGAATACCCAGCCTCTGTAGCATCAGTATTATCATTGAATCATAGGAATATACAGTACAGAAGGAGGCCATTCGGCCCATCGTGTCCGCGCCGGCCGACAAACAGCTATCCAGCTTAATCCCACTTTCCAGCTCTCGGTCCGTAGCCCTGTAGGTTACGGCACTTCAGGTGCACATCCAAATACTTTTTAAATGTGGTGAGGGTTTCTGCCTCTACCACCCTTTCAGACACTGAGTTCCAGACCCCCACCACCCTCTGGGTGAAAACATTTCCCCTCAAATCCCCTCTATATCTCCCCCAATAATGTTAAATTTGGTTGTTGACCCAAATGCGCTGACATGTCGAAGAAAACTAATATTCAGAAGCTCAGCAAACGAATAAATGAAACCATATAACAGCATCACCTAAATCTGAGTAATTTCCTGTTGGATGTTTACTATAAATCTGTCCCACTGTGTTTACAGTGATCACTGTCTATGTGATGGACATTCATTAGTGTACAAAGGATTTAATAAAAGTATCTTTCTCTGAAAAAAAAGGAAACAGGTCCTTCCTATCCACTCTAACCAGGCCCCTCATAATTTTATACACCACAATATGGTCTTCCCCTCAGCCTCCTCTGTTCCAAAGAAAACAAACCCAGCCTATCCAATCTTTCCTCATAGCTAAAATTCTCCAGTCCCGGCAACATCCTCGTAAATCTCCTCTGTACCCTCTCTGGTGCAGTCACATCTTTCCTGTCATGTGGTGACCAGAGCTGCACGCAGTACTCTTTATTGATATGGCCAGTCCAGTATTTTAGAGTAGGTCTCAATCCCTTTACAATGAACCATGGGACAACAGGAATATCATACGGAAGCTTTACCATTTGGGAAGCCAGAATCCTGACTGTAGTTTCTATCCTCCAGGGCTCTAAGTTTTAAAAAATGTATTGGTTCGTTTAGGACTGAGATGAGAAGAAACTTCTTCCCACAGAGAATTTAGAACCACAGAAAGTTGTTGAGGCTAGTTCGTTACATATATTCAAAAGGGAGTTAGATGTGGCCCTTACAGCTAAAGGGATCAAGGGGTATGGCGAGAAAGCAGGAATGGGGTACTGAAGTTGCATGATCAGCCATGACCATATTGAATGGTGGTGCAGGCTCGAAGGGCCGAATGGTCTACTGCTGTACCTATTTTCTATGTTTCCATGTTTCTATGTGGGCGTTGCTGGCAAGGCCAGCATCTATTGCCCATTCCTAATTGCCCTTGAGAAGGTGAGCCGCCATCTTGAACCACTGCAATCCGATTGGTGAACGTGCTCCCACAGTGCTGACTTTGTCGTAGCGGTTTGATACAACGGAGTGTCTCGCTAGGCCATTTCAGAGGGCAGTTAAGAGTCAACCACATTGCTCTGAGTCTGGTGTTACATATAGGCCAGACCGGGTAAGTTGGGAAAATTTCCTTCCCTAAAGGACATTAGTGAAAATAAGAACATAAGAACTAAAGAATTAGGAGCAGGAGTAGGCCATTCGGCCCCTCGAGCCTGCTCCACCATTCAATGAGATCATGGCTGATCTTCTACCTCAACTCCACTTTCCTGCACTATCCCCATATCCCTTGATTCCCAAAAATCTATCGACCACTGTCTTGAATATACTCAATGACTGAGCCACCATGGCCCTCTGGGGCAGAGAATTCCAAAGATTCACAACCCACTGAGTGAAGAAGTTTCTTCTCATCTCAGTCCTAAATGGTCGACCCCTTATTCTGAGATTGTGACCCCTGGTTATAGACTCCCCAGCCAGGGGAAACATCCTCCCTGCATCTATCCTGTAAGAATGTTGTATGTTTCAATGAGTTCACCTCTCATTCTACTGAATCAGATGGGTTTTTCTGACAATCCAGTAGCTTCATGGTCACCATGATTAGCTTTTTAATTCTAAATGTATTTAAGAACATAAGAACATAAGAATTAGGAACAGGAGTAGGCCATCTAGCCCCTCGAGCCTGCTCCGCCATTCAACAAGATCATGGCTGATCTGGCCGTGGACTCAGCTCCACTTACCCGCCCGCTCCCCGTATCCCTGAACTCCATTATTGGTTAAAAATCTAACTATCTATGATTTGAATACATTTAATGAGCTAGCCTCAACTGCTTCCTTGGGCAGAGAATTCCACAGATTCACAACCTTCTGGGAGAAGAAACTCCTTCTCACCTCGGTTTTAAATTGGCTCCCCCGTATTTTGAGTCTGTGCCCCCTAGTTCTAGTCTCCCCGACCAGTGGAAACAATCTCTCTGCCTCTATCTTGTCTATCCCTTTCATTATTTTAAATGTTTCTATAAGATCACCCCTCATCCTTCTGAACTCCAACGAGTAAAGACCCAGTCTACTCAATCTATCATCATAAGGTAACCCTCTCATCTCCGGAATCAGCCTCGTGAATCGTCTCTGTACCCCCTCCAAAGCTAGTATATCCTTCCTTAAGTAAGGTGACCAAAACTGCACGCAGTACTCCAGGTGCGGCCTCACCAATACCCTATACAGTTGCAGCAGGACCTCCCTGCTTTTGTACTCCATCCCTCTCGCAATGAAGGCCAACATTCCATTCACCTTCCTGATTACCTGCTGCACCTGCAAACTAACTTTTTGGGATTCGTGCACAAGGACCCCCAGGTCCCTCTGCACCGCAGCATGTTGTAATTTCTCCCTATTCAAGTAATATTCCCTTTTACTGTTTTTTTTCCCCAAGGTGGATGATCTCACATTTTCCGACATTTTGCTGCCAATCGCTCCGATCCTGACGTATTCCTGGTTGCAATGCCCATGCTTGCACCCTGTTGTGTATCTGTAAAGCATGCACTCCCATGTTCCGCCACTTCCTGACCTTCAGATCACTGGCACGTGTAGAACCAATACCTCACCATCAGCACGCTCTCCCTTGGGTTAAGATGCTCCCGAACCAGTGTACACAGCTCCTCATACGACTTATCTGTGGGTTTCACCGGAGAAAGAAGATTCTTCCTGAGCTAAAGCGACTTGCAGGACAGTGTGAGTTTGATCGCGACCTGGAGCAGATGCTCAGAGACTTTTTTGTACTGGCCATTGGCCACGAGACCATCCTATGAAAACTTTTGACTGTAGAGACGCCGACCCCCAGCAAGGCCATTGCGATAGCACAGGTGTTTATGTCCACCAGTGATAATACCAAACAAATCTCTCAGCACACAAGTGCTAGCAACGTTCATAAATTAACTGGAACTGTGTTTGCGAGCAGAAATGTACAGGGCAAAAACCAAGAGTCTGCAACTGCCAGCAGGCCTCAGGTGACCCAGATGACTCAGAGTCTGCAACAAAGGATGAATGCAAGTCAATACACCTTGTTGGCATTGTGAAGGCTTCCATTCAGCCTATTCATGCCACTTCAAAGGGTATGTTTGCAAGAGCTGTGCAACAATGGGGCACCTCCAACTTGCAGAGGAGCTGCAAGCTCCGCAAAACCTGCTAACCGCCACGTGGCAGAGGAAGATCGGTCCATGGTGGATCAAAGCAATTTCGAGCCTCAGAGAGAGGAGGCAGATGTTGAAGTACACGGGGTGCACACATTTTCGACAAAATGTCCACCTATAATGCTAAATGTAAAATGGAATGGCTTACCCGTAGCCATGGAACTGGACACTGGCGCTAGCCAATCCATCATGAGTAAAAAGATGTTTGAGAGACTGTGGTGCAACAAGGCACTCAGACCAGCCCTGAGCCCCATCCACACAAAACTGAGAACGTACACCAAAGAGCTCATCACTGTCCTGGGCAGCGCCATGGTCAAGGCCACCTACGAGGGCACGGTGCACGAACTGCCACTCTGGATTGTCCCGGGCGATGGCCCCACACTGCTTGGAAGGAGCTGGCTGGCAAAATCCGCTGGAACTGGGATGACATCCGAGCGCTATCACATGTCGATGAGGCCTCATGTACCCAAATTTCCTTGCCTTTTTGAGCCAGGCATTGGAAACTTTTCCGGGGCGAAGGTGCGGATCCACTTGGTCTCAGAGGAACGACCCATCCACAACAAGGCGCGAGCGTACCTCACATGATGAGGGAGAGAGTGGAAATTGAGCTGGACAGGCTGCAACGCGAGGACATCATCTCCCCAGTGGAATTCAGCAAATGGGCCAGCCCGATTGTTCCAGTACTCAAAAGTGATGGCACGGTCAGGATTTGCAGCGATTATAAAGTAACCATTAATCGTTTCTCGTTACAGGGCCAATACCTGCTACCTAAGGCAGACGACGTATTTGCGACGCTGGCAGGAGGCAAGACATTCACCAAGCTCGACCTGACTTCGGCCTACATGACGCAGGAGCTGGAGGAGTCTTCGAAGGACCTCACCTGCATCAACACGCACAAGGGACTGTTCATCTACAACAGATGCCCGTTTGGAATTCGGTCGGCTGCAGCGATCTTCCAGAGAAACATGGAGAGCCTACTCAAGTCAGTACCACACATGATGGTCTTTCAGGACGACATATTGGTCACGGGTCAGGACACCGTCGAGCACCTACAAAACCTGGAGGAGGTCCTCCAGCGACTGGATTGCTTAGGGCTGTGGCTGAAGAGGTCGAAATGTGTCTTCATGGCAACAGAAGTGGCGTTTTTGGGGAGAAAGATCACAGCGGACGGCATTCGGCCCACAGACACCAAGACAGAGGCTATCAGGAATGCACCCAGGCCACAGAACATCACGGAGCTGCGGTCGTTCCTGGGATTCCTCAACTATTTTGGCAACTTCCTATCGGGGTTAAGCACCCTCTTAGAGCCCCTACATATGTTATTGCGTAAAGATGATAGCTGGGTATTGGGAAAAAAAACAAGTAATTGCTTTTGAGAAAGTCAGAAAGATTTTATGCTCCAACAATCTGCTTGTATTGTATAACCCGTGTGAAAGACTTGTGCTAGTATGTGATGCGCCATTGTATGGAGTCGGGTGTGTATTACAACAAGCTAACGTTGCGGGGAAGTTGCAACCTGTCGCCTATGCCTCCAGGAGCTTGTCTAAGGCCGAGAGGGCCTACAGCATGATTGAGAAAGAGGCATTAGTGTGTGTGTTCGGGGTAAAGAAAATGGATCAGTACCTGTTTGGCCTCAAATTTGAGCTGGAAAGCGATCACAAGCCCCTCATATCCCTGTTCGCTGAAATCAAGGGGATAAATACTAATGCCTCAGCCCGGATACAAAGGTGGGCACTCGCACTATCAGCGTATAACTATACCATCTGACACAGGCTAGGCACCGAGCACTGTCCGGATGCTCTCAGTCGGCTACCATTGCCCACCACGGGGGTGGAAATGGCACAGCCTGCAAACTTGTTGATGGTGGCGCAGCCCGCAGACTTGTTGATGGTCATGGAAGCGTTTGAAAATGATAAATCACCTGTCACGGCCCGCCAGATTAGGACTTGGACCAGCCAAGATCCTCTGCTGTCCCTAGTAAAAAACTGTGTACTGCATGGGAGCTGGGCCAGCATCCCCAGTGAAATGCAAGAGCTAATCAAGCCATTCCAGCGGCGAAAGGATGAACTCTCCATTCAGGCAGATTGCCTGTTGTGGGGTAACCGTGTAGTGCTACCCAAAAAGGGCAGGGAAACGTTCATCTCGGATCTCCACAGCACACACCCGGGTATAGGAATGATGAAAGCGATAGCCAGATCCCACGTGTGGTGGCCTGGTATCGACTCTAACTTAGAGTCCTGTGTACGGCAATGCAGAGTGTGTGCTCAGTGGAGCAACGTGCCCAGAGAGGCACCACTAAGTTTGTGGTCCTGGCCCTCCAGACCATGGTCGAGGATCCATGTCGACTATGTGGGCCCGTTTCTCAGTAAAATATTCCTGGTGGTGGTGGATGCTTTTTCAAAATGGATTGAATGTGAAATAATGTCGGGAAGCACTGCCACCGCCACCATTGAAAGCCTGAGGACCATGTTTGCCACCCACGGCCTGCCTGACATACTGGTCAGTGACAACGGGCCATGTTTCACCAGTGCCGAATTTAAAGAATTCATGACCCGCAATGGGATCAAACATGTCACCTCGGCCCCGTTTAAACCAGCCTCCAATGGGCAGGCAGAGCGGGCAGTACAAACAATCAAACAGAGCCTCAAACGAGTCACAGAAGGCTCACTCCAAACCCGCCTGTCCCGAGTACTGCTCAGCTACTGCACGAGATCCCACTCGCTCACAGGGGTGCCCCCGGCTGAGCTACTCATGAAAAGGGCATTTAAAACCAGACTCTCGCTAGTTCACCCCAACCTACATGGTCAGGTAGAGAGCAGGCGGCAGCAACAAAATGTAAACAATGGTCACGCCACTGTGTCACGGGAAATTGATCTGAATGACCCTGTGTTTTGCTAAACTATGGACATGGTCCCAAGTGGATTGTGGGCACGGTGATAGCTAAAGAAGGGAGTAGGGTGTTTGTAGTCAAACTAGACAGTGGACAAATTTGCAGAAAGCACCTGGACCAAACGAGGCTGCGGTTCACAGACTGCCCTGAACAACCCACAGCAGACACCACCTTTTTCGAGCCCACAACACACACCCAAAGGATCAACGACACCAACCCGGACCAGGAAATTGAACCCATCACACCCAACAGCCCAGCAAGGCCAGGCTCACCCAGCAGCCCTGCAGGGCCAACAACACACCAGCCCAGCGAGGGCACAGCCAACACACCAGAACAGACATTTGTACCGAGGCGGTCCACCAGGGAAAGAAAGGCTCCCGACCGCCTCACCTTGTAAATAGTTTTCACTTTGACTTTGGCAGGGGGGTGGGGGGGTGATGTTGTGTATCTGTAAAGCATGCACTCCCATGTTCTGCCACCAGGGAGCTCATCCCCTGAAGTCCCAAGGGATCCCAGCATCCCTTGGGAGCACTGCATATAAGCCGGCCCCTAAGGCCTGATCCACACTCTGGAGTGTCTTATTGAAGACTGAGGTCACTGTTACCTTAACCTCCCTGTGTGCGGCCTCATCTGTGTTAGGAACACAATACACCCGGTCGGTAAATTTGATGCGGCAGCCTCATCGAGCGCCCGTCAATAACATCGTCTGGAGAACCAGTCGGTCCAGGCTTGCAGAGTCGTTAACTGGCGGCTACTTAAAGGGATGAGATAGCGCTTCCCTCGGGAGGTTACAGTCAATGCAACGTTTACACACAGCATAGTGCGTGAGCCTGCCAGTTTGCAGCGGCAGACACACATAACAGTTGAGCTTGAGAGAAACTTATTCTAAAACTTTAGTGGGGGTATTACTAGTTTGTCAGCGTCACGTTCTACATGCTCTAGCAAGGCATTGTGAAGAGAGAAGGTCTGTTGGCCATGTCGCCGGCCAAAGGAGGAAAGTCACTTGACGTCGGGCCAGGAGGCCTTACCCCCCACGGCGTTACCGGCGGCAACGCTCATACCTGGACCCGTCCGAGGAGCAGTGTGTCAGAAGGCTGTGCTTCCGAAAGGAGGTAGTTACAGAGGTATGCCATCTCCTGCAGGAAGACCTCCCGCCTCACATCGGCACCAGGACTGCGCTGCCCGTCACAGTGAAGGTCACAGTGGCACTCACCTTCTATACCTCCGGCTCCTTCCAGGCTGCATCAGGGGACATGTGCAGCATCTCACAATTCGCAAAACGTCACTGAATCCGCGACGTCATACAGGCTCTCTACACCCGTCGAATCGACTTCATTGGATGAGCAGGGAGATACAGGATGAGCGGGCAAGAGGGTTTGCCAGGGTAGCAAGCTCCCCGAGGGTGCAAGGTGCAATTGACTGCACACATGTGGCCTTGCGATCACCATTCCAGAATGCAGAGGTCTTCAGAAACAGAAAGGGATACCACTCCCTAAATGTGCAGCTGGTGTGTGACCACATGCAGTGCATCCTCGCAGTCAATGCTCCCTATCCTGGAATCGCACATGTTGCCTTTATCCTGCGGGAGAGCACTGTGCGTCAACTGTTTCAGCCTCGACGGCAAGGCCAAGGCTGGCTGCTTGAGGACAAGGGATATTTTGGAGGGAGAGGGTGAACAGTCAGTTGTCATGGTGCATCTAGGTACCAACGATATAGGGAAGAAACGGGATGAGGTCATATGAGCTGAATTTAGGGAGCTAGGAGTTAAATTAAAGATAGTAATCTCAGGATTGCTACCAGTGCCACGTGCTAGTCAGAGTAGAAATAGCAGGATAGCTCAGATGAATATGTGGCTTGAGGAGTGGTGCAGAAGGGAGGGATTCAAATTCCTGGGAAATTGGAACCAGTTCTGGGGGAGGTGGGACCAGTACAAACCGGACGGTCTGCACCCGGGCAGGATCGGATCCAATGTCCTAGGGGTAGTGTTTGCTAGTGCTGTTGGGGAGGGTTTAAACTAATATGGCAGGGGGATGGGAACACATGCAAGGAGACAGAGGGAAGTAGAATGGGGGCAGAAGCAAAACATAGAAATATAAGATAGAAAGAAGAAAAGTAAAAGTGGAGGGCAGAGAAACTCAAGGCAAAAATCAAAAAGGGCCACATTGCAGCAAAATTCTAAAGGGGTAACGTATATTAAAAAGACAAGCCTGAAGGCTCTGTGCCTCAATACAAGGAGTATTCGTAATAAGGTGGACAAATTAACTGCGCTAGCAGCTATTAACGAATATGATATAATTGGCATCACGGAGACATGGCTCCAGGGTGACCAAGGCTGGGAACTCAACATCCAGGGGTATTCAACATTCAGGAAGGATAGAAAACCAAAAAAAGGAAAAAAAGGGCCTTGTAAATGTCTGGTGTGTCACCCAGGTCGGGTGGCACAGTTTAATGTTTATGTTTTGCAGGTAGACTCTAAAAGAGTTTCAGGAAGGATAGACAGAAAGGAAAAGGAGGTGGGGTAGCGTTACTGGTTAAAGAAGAAATTTACGCAATCGTAAGGAAGGACATTAGCTTGGATGATGTGGAATCGGTATGGGTGGAGCTGCGGAATACCAAAGGGCAGAAAACACGAGTGGGAGTTGTGGACAGACCACCAAACAGCAGTAGTGAGGTTGGGGACAGCATCAAACAAGAAATTAGTGATGCGTGCAATAAAGGTACAGCAGTTATCATGGGCGACTTTAATCTACATATAGATTGGGTGAAACAAACTGGTAGCAATACGGTGGAGGAGGATTTCCTGGAGTGTATTAGGGATGGTTTTCCAGTTCAATAAGTCGAGGAACCAACTAGAGGGCTCGGTGATGTGTAATGAGAAAGGACTAATTATCAATCTTGTTGTGTGAGGCCCCTTGGGGAAGAGTGACCATAATATGGTAGAATTCTTAATTAAGATGGAAAGTGACACAGTTAATTCAGAGACGAGGGTCCTGAACTTAAGGAAAGGTAACTGAGATGGTATGAGACATGAATTGGCTAGACTACACTGGCAAATGATACTTAAAGGGTTGACAGTGGATAGGCAATGGCAGACATTTATAGATTACATGGATGAACTTCAACAATTGTACATCCCTGTCTGGAGTAAAAATAAAATGTGGAAGGTGGCTGAACCGTGGCTAACAAGGGAAATTAAGGATAGTGTTAAATCCAAGGAAGAGGCATATAAATTGGCCAGAAAAAGCAGCAAACCTGAGGACTGGGAGAAATTTAGAATTCAGCAGGTGAGGACAAAGGGTTTAATTAGGAGGGGGAAAATAAAATATGAGCGGAAGCTTGCTGGAAACATAAAAACAGACTGCAAAAGTTTCGATATATATGTGAAGAGATAAAGATTAGTGAAGACAAATGTAGGCCCCTTGCAGTCAGATTCAGGTGAATATATAATGGGGAACAAAGAATTGGCAGACCAGTTGAACAAATACTTTGGTTCTGTCTTCACGAAGGAAGACACATATAACCTTCCGGAAAGACTAGGGGACCGAGGGCCTAGTGAGAAGGAGGAACTGAAGGAAATCCTTATTAGGCGGTAAATTGTGTTAAGGAAATTGATTGGATTGAAGGCCAATAAATCCCCAGGGCCTGATGGTCTACATCCCAGAGTACTTAAGGAAGTGGCCCTAGAAATAGTGGATGCATTGGTGATCATTTTCCAACAATCTATCGACTCTGGATCAGTTCCTATGGACTGGAGGGTAGCTAATGTAACACCACTGTTTAAAAAAGGAGGGAGAGAGAAAACAGGGAATTATAGACTGACATCAGGAGTGGGGAAAATGTTGGAAGCAATTATTAAAGATGAAATAGCAGCACATTTGGAAAGCAGTGACAGGATCGGTCCAAGTCAGCATGGATTTATGAAAGGGAAATCATGCTTGACAAATCTTCTAGAATTTTTTGAGGATGTAACTAGTAGAGTGGACAAGGGAGAACCAGTGGATGTGGTGTATTTGGACTTTCAAAAGGCTTTTGACAAGGTCCCACACAAGAGATTGGTGCGCAAAATTAAAGTAGATGGTATTGGGGGTAATGTACTGACGTGGATAGAGAACTGGTTGGCAGACAGGAAGCAGAGAGTCAGGATAAACGGGTCCTTTTCAGAATGGCAGGCAGTGACTAGTGGGGTGCCGCAGGGCTCAGTGCTGGGACCCCAGCTATTTATAATATGCATTAATGATTTAGATGAAGGAATTGAGTGTAATAGCTCCACCTTTACAGATGACACTAAGCTGGGTGGCGGTGTGAGCTGTGAGGAGGACGCTAAAAGGCTGCAGGGTGACTTGGACAGGTTAGGTGAGTGGGCAAATGCATGGCAGATGTAGTATAATGTGGATAAATGTGAGGTTATCCATTTTCGTGGTAAAAAAACGAAGGCAGAATATTATCTGAATGGCGGCAGATTAGGAAAAGGGGAGGTGCAACCAGACCTGGGTGTCATGGTACATCAGTCATTGAAAGTTGCCATTCAGGCAATGAAGAAGGCAAATGGTATGTTGGCCTTCATATCTAGGCGATTTGAGTATAGGAGCAGGGAGGTCTTACCGCAGTTGTGCAGGGCCTTGGTGAGGCCTCATCTGGAATATTTTGTTCAGTTTTGGTCTCCTAATCTGAGGAAGGACATTCTTGCTATTGAGGGAGTGCAGCGAAGGTTCACCAGACTGATTCCCAGGATAGCGGGACTGACATATGAGGAGAGACTGGATCAACTGGGCCTGTATTCACTGGAGTTTAGAAGGATGAGAGGGGATCTCGTAGAAACATATAAAATTCTGATGGGACTGGACAGGTTAGATGCAGGAAGAATGTTCCCGATGTTGGGGATGTCCAGAACCAGGGAACACAGTCTTAGGATAAGGGGTAAGCAATTTAGAACTGAGATGAGGAGAAATTTCTTCACTCAGAGAGTTGTTAACCTGTGGAATTCTCTACCGCAGAGAGTTGTTAATGCCAGTTCTTTGGATATATTCAAGAGGGCGTTAGATATGGCCCATAGGGCTAAAGGGATCAAGGGGCATGGAGAGAATGCAGAAAGGAGTACTGAGGTGAATGATCAGCCAGGATCTTATTGAATGGTGGTGCAGGCTCGAAGGGCCGAATGGCCTACTCCTGCACCTATTTTCTATGTTCCTATGTTTCTATACGGCCTGGACACCTGGCTAATGACCCCGCCCTCTGTAAGCCCATCACAGAGCCGGAGGAACGCTACAATGAGAGCCATGCTGCCGCAACATGATCGAGCAGACAATAGAAGCAACGATTCCGATGCCTGGACTGCACTGGGGGCAGCCTTCAATACTCCCCTCAACTATTCATTGTGGGTATGCTGCATGCTGCACAACTTGACCATCATGAGGGCCCAGGCCACCTCAGGAGGAGGAGGAGGAGGGGGAAGAGGAAGAGGAGGAGGGGGAGGACGATGCCCAGGAGCCTGCCGACGCCCTGAATGTGCATCAAGACGCTGAGGACCAGCAGCAGCCATGGAGGAGCCAATGCTGCCCGTCGCTAACTGCCCCTTGAGAAGGTGGCGATGAGCCGCCTTCTTGACCCGCTGCAGTCCATGTGGCAGGGCTATTAGGCAACGGCTCATAAAGGGGGCTCTTCGCTTAAATGAAGGGAGCTGAGGGATGCAGCTATTAATGAGCGCGCATTGTGCCACGAGAAGGCCACACGTCAACAGTCATACACCAGAGGCCGAAGGAAACGGTTAAACTTGCATTTAACTTGCAACACATCCCTCCAACAATCCCTAAAACCCCACCCCCTCAAATAAAACAAAATGGCACACCTGCCCCTTCAAATGAGTAACATATGCACCATGATGGGCCCCATGGGGACACCTTCAAAGTGTGTGTCTCACATTGACGTTTTCCTCCTCTCTGCCTCACCGCTCCCCCTTCCCCGCCTACTGCGTCTCCTCAATGCTTCCTCAGTGCCTGCAGCGAGGCTGCTTGAGGGCTGCTCTGTGTGTCTGATGAGCGCAGGACAGATGGCCGAGGAGGATGCCCTCAATCAGCTTTGGCCATGGGTTGGGTTGCAGCAGTGCAGGACGGCTGGGGTGCAGGTTGTGACGGGTGCAGAGGCGGACTGGTGGTGGTGGGTGCCAGAGTGCTATCATCGTGAGGAAGGTCAGCAGCTTTCATTTCCAGTGGCACACTGCCAGTCCTCCGGGGCGGTGCCAGAGCATCAGCAGCAATACAGGCCCCCTTAGATTGCTGACTTGCTGCAGCATCGTTTGTTCCCCGTCAGACTGTGGGGAAGACAGAGAGGGTATTTCCACCCAGAAGGGAATCTAAAACGGTTAAGTCTGTAATGCACATATGAATGACTCCACGAGGCAATGTGTTGTACTCAAACTGCAGTGACCTTGGTCCTTTATTCGTAACTCCAGAGTGAGGCACAAGCATGGTGGGCAGTCTTTTATACTGGGCCCTTCACACCTCTGCAGGTGACCCTCAGGTCTCCCACTGTAGTGCCCTCTGGTGGACAGCCCCTGCCACAGGGGCAGGAAACCCTGGTCTCCACCAGTTGCACCCTCTAGTGGTGCCAGCATAGTATATACACAGCGTAAACCTTATTGATAGTACATCAGGTAACAAGTCTCCATCTTATGCAACTGTACAGTAACTACACAGAGCGTATATCTATAGTCTGCATATATAACAAAAACTAGGGGGCATAGGGCTAGACTTTTTAAAGGTTTTGCATCACCCACTTAATGTCCATTTTAACGCTGAGATGATGTATAATGCCCATTTATCGCTCACTTATCGCCCAGCGTTACTTTCGGCATATAGTTAACGCCGAGAATTAATAATACCGCCTGCCCAATTTTGTTGCCGTAAGCGTCAGAAAAATGGAAACTAACGCCCATAATATCACCGAGCGTTACTTTTGACATCTCGCCCACATATCGCCGAAAATATCGCTCGCCGAAAAAAAGGCTGAGAAAAAGCTGCTCTCACCAGAACTAAACCCAGCGGTATGGACGCCATTTGGTAAATCGGAGGCGTTTTGATAAAAATGGCTGCTTCAACTTCTGGGGAGTTTTGGTGCAATCTGGAGTTATCGTAAGGTGATTTGAAAATCTGAACAAACATCGCATCATAATGTGGACGAATTGAATTTATTTTATTTGTTTTACTAGGTAAATTTATTGTTTGTGAACAATAGGTATAATACTGATAGTTATTGTAACGGGGCCTGTCATTTCTCAGCCTGTCTTGATGACTACGCACATGCTGCAGACTAGAGATGGCAGAAGGTTCATTCAGGAGCATTGTGTGCCCAATCTAAGAGGTGGCAGAGTGAGGGAGAGGAGGACGAGGAGGTGGATGATGACCTCGGGGCAGACAAGCAGGCTGGCGATGAAACCATGCCCCCGCCGTTCTGTAGACGGAAAGGGCCCGTGGTGGCATAAATGAGCGCTTTGCTTGAAATAACCGTTGGTGGTATTTATAAAGCTGCAGGACTGCTGTGTCTGCAGCTCATACATGAGTGGTGTGCATTACCTTGGTGACAGTTAAAGTTAAAGTTGGTTCTAGTTACGTTTAATTATCCCCTTCCATGTTAAGGAATCACCAGTGTTTAACGTTACAGCTATCTGAGAACATGCGCAACAATGTTATGTTAAATTTAAAAAAATTAATAATAGCATTTGTATTAATTCATAATTATAACTAAGAAACACCCCACCACACCCACACCCCACCCCACAACAAATTTATACATTTATTAAACTTTTAACATTTCCAATAACATTAATAACACAAACAACAAGGTACCCCCCCACTCCTCCCTTCCCCCAAACCTCCCAACATTTATTAACTAGCAACAAAAGCAAGAACAATAATGTCACAACTCCAGCTCCTGCGGCCATGTACCTCATTTTCCTTTGCTCCCCACCGCATCTTCTCCCCACCCCTTCCCCTTCCCCTTCCCCTCCCGACTCCAAGCCACCTTGTCGCAGTGCTTCTCAGGTGCTGCTTCTTTGGGGGGTGGGGGGTGGGGATGACGGCAGATCTGTTGGTTGGCCAGATGCTGGTAAAGGACGTTCCTGAGGAGGAAACGTCCACCGAGCCAGAAGCAAGACCTTCCTCCTGGCTCGCATGTGCCGTTGGCAATGGGGTTCAGTGCCGCGCTCCGGGAACACTGGTAGCCCTGTGGCACCAGCGTTCCTGGCTATCACCGCCAGGGCCACCGCCATCCGCGGCACGTTCTCCGTCACGGTGGCGGATATGGTGGCCAGCTGTTGGGATATGCCCCCCATTGTCTGGAGGATCTGCTGACCTGTGCCAACACTCCTCCTGGACAAATGCACCATGCACCCCGCTGAGACCTGCCGATCGTGAAGCAATCCTGCTGCGTCGAACCAACCGCCGCGGGGTCGGCGCTGGCATGGAGACACTTGGGGTGCCCTGCGGCAAAGTGCTTGGGCCCGCTGCCTCCACGGTGGAGGGGGACATTGGCCGCAGGAGCGCGAAATGGTCTGGAGCTCGTTGCTGCAGGCTCCTCCAACTCCTCAGCGTCGTCAGTGGAGAGGCCAACCTGCAGCTCACTGGGCGATATTGGGGGCTCCTCACCACCAGAAGCACGATCCACCGCAGTCACCGCTGCAGCATCATCACCTGGCCTTGGTGCTGTTGGCAGCGACTGCGCTCTTGGCTGAGCTACAAAACATAAATGAGGTCACTAGAGGAGAAGGGAGTGCTCGGGTCACAGGGTGACTCAAACGCTGCACACAGCATATGCACGAGAACAGCACTACCGCTATCGAAATAATCACAGACATCACATTTGGTGAACATAACCAAATTCTGCATTACAATGATTTTCATGAGCCCATCATTAATTATGTAACACTTCCATCAATCATCTCTCATATCTTGTACGGATAGGAGTGGGTGTGGCATCTATTGACTTTACATCACGCAATGGTGTATGCTTTACTCACGTGGCACAACATCAGGTTCTGCTGCTGCACGGCTGGCCAACCAGGTGTGGATCCATACTAGTGCCAGCGCCCGCTCCTCAATGTCAGTCAGCTCGCTGATGACTGGTGGGCCGCCACGCGTGCGGCCCTATTCTCCGAAAGCTTCTTCTGCAAAAGGTAACAGCAGCACATGGCATGAGATCATTGCATAGGATCATTGCTCGGTACTGTCACAGATACTGATACAACACATAACCGACAGATGTTATAATTATTATTATCATTATTAACCTAAAGACGTGTACCGTTAACGTAGGATTTGAGTAAAGCATTCCTGGTCTAAATACATCAGATCTGAATTTATTCACTCATTACACTTACAATTCCAATTATATAAATATGTAAGTAAACGTAAATAAATGTAATACTTACTCTGCCGGAGCTGACAAGGTCATTCCAGCAGTTGTGGCACTGGTTGCCCTCACGCACTTTGTGCGTCACCGACAAGACCACCTCAGCGATTTCGGCCCAAATCTTCTGATAAACCTTTGGGGTGGGCTTCCCACGCCCACCCCGGGTCAATTGACCCCAACGTGACTCCATCTCCTGCAGGAGGCAGCATTTGCCTTGTCCGAGAATCTCCTCGCTCTTTTGCGTCCTCCCATCTCCAATTCCTCTCCAACCTCACTGCCCTCACCAGCCTCCTCCCCCTCCACATCGTGCTCTCTCACCTCCTCCCGGACTCAGGTGCGCAAGAGTCTTGAAGCGCGCACGCTTATAGTTGAGTTACCGCCCCTTTAAGGGCTGGCTGTTCCCAGGCTCTGACTTGGAGTTCGGTGCGTGCGCACTGGGTCCGCCAAATTTAATTATCGCCACCCCCCCCCCCCACCTCCACCTCCCCCCCCGTCCACCCCCGCTCTGGTGTGCAACGGCTGATGTCAGCTTTTCCCGCGATTCTGACCAATTTCTGGGCGGAGGGCGCTAAAATTATCGCTTCGCCTGGGTTACCGCCTCAAGTGAAGCGTGGTCAAATTTCTCCCCCAACAACACTTGCAGAGTTGAGTCATATTACAGCAAGGCAACCATTGGAACCAGGTGTGAAGAAATAGCAGAGGAACGTAAGGGGCAACTCCAGAATTCGGGAGTAAGGAGAGAGGTGAAGGAGACACAGCCATAACAAACGCCATGAACATGGGTCGTGGAACATGGTTCAAGGGTTAAGTTACGAGGAGAGATTACACAAATCGAGCTTGTATTCCCTGGGATTTAGAAGGTTAAAATTTTTACGACATTAAGGGGAACTGATAGGATAGATAGCGAGAAACTATTCCCGCTGGTTGGTGATTCTGGGAGTAGGGGGCATAGCCTAAAAATTAGAGCCAGACCTTTCATGAATGAAGTTAGGAGACACTTCTGCACACAAAGGGTGAGAGAAGTTTGGAACTCTCTCCCGCAAACGGCAACTGATGCTAGATCAATTGTTAATTTTAAATCTGAGATTGATAGCTTTTTGTTAACCAAAGGTATTGAGGGATATGGGCCAAAGGCGGGTATATGGATTTAGGTCACAGACCAGCCATGGTCTCATTGAATGGCGATATCCTGCTCTTTTCTGGATCTTGTTGCGTGCAAATAGATTGCCACGTACATATCTACACAAGTGAGTGCACTTCAATTCAATTAATTGGCTGTAAAGTGCTTTATGACATCCCAATAAAAGTGATCTGTTTTTGCGATGTTGGACGAATGTTGCCTAGGACACAGTTCGAAGTCCTTCTATTATTTAAATTATTAAGTTATTATGTAAATGGAGAAAGATTGCAAAGTGCCACGGCATAGCGGGACCTGGGGATACTTGTGCATGAAACGCAAAAGGTCTGGAGTCACATATAGGACAGACTGGGTAAGGACATCCGTGAACCAGATGGGATTTTACAACAATCCAGTAGCGGGCAAAGTATGCAGGCACAGCAAGTGATCAGGAAGGCCAATGGAATCTTGGCTTTTACTACAAAGGGGATGGAGTATAAAAGCAGGGAAGTTTTGCTGCAGTTACACAGGGTATTGGTGAGGCCACACCTGGAATACTGCGTGCAGTTTTGGTTTCCATACATACGAAAGGATATACTTGCTTTGGAGGCAGTTCAGAGAAGGTTCACTAGGTTGATTCCGGAGATGAAGGGGTTGACTTATGCGGAAAGGTTTAAAGGGGTACTGAGGGAGTGATCAGCCATGATCTTATCGAATGGTGGTGCAGGCTCCACTGATAGGGGAGACTAGAACTAGGGGGCATGATCTTAGAATAAGTGGCCGCCCATTTAAAACTGAGATGAGGAGGAATTTCCTCTCTCAGAGGGTTGTAAATCTGTGGAATTCGCTGCCTCAGAGAGCTGTGGAAGCTGGGGCACTGAACAAATTTAAGGCAGAAATAGACAGTTTCTTAAACGATAAGGGGTTATGGGGAGCGGGCAGGGAAGTGCAGCTGAGTCCATGACCAGATCATATTGATCTTATTGAATGGTGGAGCAGGCTCGAGGGGCCGAATGGCCTACTCCTGTTCCTATTTCTTATGTTCTTATGTTCTTATTATTGACTAAAGAAACAAAAGTGGAAATACAGGACAAAGACCAACATAACAATCCTCGATACTGCCACCTTCTCAAAGGCAATTAGGGATTATAATCTCACATCATAATAATCCGACATAAACACTAACTCCTTCTTCCTTGTGAAGGTAATTACTCCATTTGATGCTGACAGTCATTTAGTTCGCAGTGGGGGACATGATCAAATGCACCTCCTGCCCCCACCCACGTGGCTGCTCCATAACATCACAAATGAGAGATGTCCCACCCCACCCCACCGTTAGACTCATAGAAATTTACAGCATGGAAAGAGGCCATTTCGGCCCATCGTGTCCATGCCGGCCGACCAAGAGCTATCCAGCCTAATCCCACTTTCCAGCTCTTAGTCCGTAGCCCAATAGGTTATGGTACTTCAAGTGCACATCCAAGTATCTGTTTAAATGTGGTGAGGGTTTCTGCCTCCACCACCCTTTCAGGCAGTGAGTCTCTAAACCTCCCCCTATTACTTGAAATCTCCGCACCCTGGTTGTTGACCCCTTGGATCAAGATCCAACACTGCCTCCAGTGCGCCAGTGCAGCCTTCAGCTGCCTGAGGAAGAGTGTTTGAAGACCAGGCCCTTAAATCTACCACCAAGCTCATGGTCTACAGGGCAGTAGTAATACCCACCCTCCTGTATGGCTCAGAGACATGGACCATGTACAGCAGACACCACAAGTCGCTGGAGAAATATCACCAACGATGTCTCCGCAAGATCCTACAAATCCCCTGGGAGGACAGACGCACCAACATCTGCCTCCTTGTCCAGACCAACATCCCCAGCATTGAAGCACTGACCACACTCAATCAGCTCCGCTGGGCAGGCCACATTGTCCGCATGCCAGACACGAGACTCCCAAAGCAAGTGCTCTACTCGGAACTCCTTCACGGCAAACGAGCCAAAGGTGGGCAGGGGAAATGTTACCAGGACACCCTCAAAGCCTCCCTGATAAAGTGCAACATCCCCACTGACACCTGGGAGTCCCTGGCCAAAGACCGCCCTAAGTGGAGCAAGTGCATCTGGGAGGGCGCTGAGCACCTCGAGTCTCGTCGCCGAGAGCATGCAGAAATCAAGCGCAGGCAACGGAAGGAGCGTGCGGCAAACCTGTCCCACCCACCCCTTCCCTCAACGACTGTCTGTCCCACCTGTGACAGGGACTGTGGTTCTCGTATTGGACTGTTCAGCCACCAACGAACTCACTTCAGGAGTGGAAGCAAGTCTTCCTCGATTCTGAGGGACTGCCTATGATGATGATGGGTTGTGTGTGTGACGTTTCTCGAAGCAGTACATTCTATTCCAACCACAAGCCTTGTTTGGATTTTTTGCTTCTCCTAGCCTGAGCAGCATTACTCTGAGCTTGCCTGTGTGTGGTTGGGCCATAAACAAGCCCCAACATCTCTTTGTTTGGCCTGCTGTGCGTAGGAACCCAACACTATCTTTGGGAACTTCCTAGCACGGCCCCATGTAAAGAAAGACGGACATCCCCATAGCACCTTTCACGGTCTCAGGACCTCCCAAAGCGCTTTACAGCCAATGAAGTACTTTTTGAAGTGTAGTCACTGCTGTAAAGTAGGAAAGGAGGCTGCGTATTTGTGCACAGCAAGCTCCCACAAACAGCAATGAGCTAGTGTGTTTTTTAGTGATGTTGATTGAGGGATAAACATCGGCGAGGACATAGAAACATAGAAACATAGAAAATAGGTGCAGGAGCAGGCCATTCAGCCCTTCTAGCCTGCACCGCCATTCAATGAGTTCATGGCTGAACATGCAACTTCAGTACCCCATTCCTGCTTTCTCGCCATACCCCTTGATCCCCCTCGTAGTAAGGACTACATCTAACTTCTTTTTGAATATATTTAGTGAATTGGCCTCAACAACTTTCTGTGGTAGAGAATTCCACAGGTTCATCACTCTCTGGGTGAAGAAGTTTCTCCTCATCTCGGTCCTAAATGGCTTACCCCTTATCCTTAGTCTGTGACCCCTGGTTCTCGACTTCCCCAACATTGGGAACATTCTTCCTGCATCGAACCTGTCTAAACCCGTCAGAATTTTAAACGTTTCTATGAGATCCCCTATCATTCTTCAGAACTTCAGTGAATACAAGCCCAGTTGATCCAGTCTTTCTTGATATGTCAGTCCCGCCATCCCGGGAATCAGTCTGGTGAATCTTCAATGCACTCCCTCAACAGCAAGAATGTCCTTCCTCAAGTTAGGAGACCAAAACTGTACACAATACTCCAGGTGTGGCCTCACCAAGACCCTGTACAACTGTAGTAACACCTCCCTGCCCCTGTACTCAAATCCCCTCGCTATGAAGGCCAACATGCCATTTGCTTTCTTAACCGCCTGCTGTAACTGCATGCCAACCTTCAATGACTGATGTACCATGACACCCAGGTCTCGTTGCACCTTCCCTTTTCCTAATCTGTCACCATTCAGATAATAGTCTGTCTCTCTGTTTTTACAACCAAAGTGGATAACCTCACATTTATCCACATTATACTTCATCTGCCATGCATTTGCCCACTCACCTAACCTATCCAAGTCACTCTGCAGCCTAATAGCATCCTCCTCGCAGCTCACACTGCCACCCAACTTAGTGTCATCCGCAAATTTGGAGATACTACATTTAATCCGCTCGTCTAAATCATTAATGTACAGTGTAAACAGCTGGGGCCCCAGCACAGAACCTTGCGGTACCCCACTAGTCACTGCCTGCCATTCTGAAAAGTCCCCATTTACTCCTACTCTTTGCTTCCTGTCTGCCAACCAGTTCTCAATCCACGTCAGCACACTACCCCCAATCCCATGTGCTTTAACTTTGCACATTAATCTCTTGTGTGGGACCTTGTCGAAAGCCTTCTGAAAGTCCAAATACACCACATCAACTGATTCTCCCTTGTCCACTCTACTGGAAACTTTCTGTGGTACGTGGGGGGGGAAGTCCCCTACTGTTCTGCAGAAAGTGCCGCAGGATGTATTATATCCAACTAAAAGGGCAGACTTATTTCTTTCTTTTACAATATACATCAATGATTTAAACGAAGGAATTGAGTGTAATATCTCCAAGTTTGCAGATGACACTAAGTTGGGGGGCAGTGTGAGCTGTGAGGAGGATGCTAAGAGGCTGCATGGTGATTTAGACAGTTTAGGTGATTGGGCAAATTATGGCAGATGCAGTGTAATGTGGATAAATGTGAGGTTGTCCACTTTGGTGACAAAAACAGGAAGGCAGAATATTATCTGAATGATGACAGATTAAGAAAAGGGGAGGTGCAACGAGACCTGGATGTCATGGTACATCAGTCATTGAAGGTTGGCATGCAGGTACAGCAGGCGGTGAAGGAGGCAAATGGCATGTTGGCCTTCATAGCGAGAGGATTTGAGTATAGGAGCAGGGAGGTCTTACTGCAGTTGTACAGGGCCTTGGTGAGGCCACACCTAGAATATTGTGTGCAGTTTTGGTCTCCTAATCTGAGGAAGGACATTCTTGCTATTGAGGGAGTGCAGTGAAGGGTCACCAGACTGATTCCTGGGATGACAGGACTGACATATGAAAAAAGACTGGATCGACTGGGCCTGTATTCACTGGAATTTAGAAGAATGAGAGGGGATCTCATAGAAACATAAAATTCTGACGGGATTGGACAGCTTAGTTGCAGGAAGAATGTTCCTGATGTTGGGGAAGTCCAGAACCAGGGGTCACAGTTTAAGGATAAGGGGTAAGCCATTTAGGACCGAGATGAGGAGAAACTTCTTCACTCAGAGAATTGTGAATCTGTGGAATTCTCTGCCACAGAAAGTTGTTGAGGCCAGTTCGTTAGATATATTCAAAAGGTAGTTAGATATGGCCCTTACGACTAAAGGGATCAATGGGTATGGAGAGAAAGCAGGAAAGGGGTACTGAGGTTTGAATGATCAGCCATGATCTTATTGAATGGTGGTGCAGGCTCGAAGGGCCTAATGACCTACGCCTGCATTTATTTTCTATGTTTCTCTGTTTCTGTGTTTTGCCTGATCCTCCTGCGGGAGTGAGAAAGGTTCCCTGGATCATTGCCCCTGGTTACAGGCGCTAAATCAACTCTATTCAAAAGAAAAGAGCTTTATAAAGCACCTAGCGTGCCCTCATGTCCGAAAGCGCTTTGCATCCAATGGATTAGTTCTGAGGAAAGGTCCTTGTACTATCTGTGAGTGGAACAAAGGAAGGACAGAGACTCAATGAGTTGCCAGTCTGTGAGCTTGCTTTGTTAGGCCAGAGCAAACTGAACATGCTCATATTAAACCATGTGTTAATACATTACATTACTTTCCCCTTATAAAAAAAACTGAATGTATTCCGCACTCAAATACATCAACACTATGGTCCCACCTTTCCCAGCATTACAGAACTAAAACTCACAGCTTTTTTCTTTTAAACGAACCACAAATCCAGTTTAATGACAGGTTTGTGTGGCCTCCCTGATCTCCTTACACAAGGGTTTTGGGGTTGAACCAATTTTCGGGCTGTTTTGATTTGGTTCCGAACTCAAAGTTGATCCTGTTTCTGTCTCAGACTTGTTTGAACCTGGCACTTCAACTACTGAAGTCTGAACTGAGTCAAACTCGTGTATGTGTTCATGATCAAGTGGTTCACGCTCACTGTCCAATCCTGGCCAGCAATCGACTGACGATCCCTGGCTGTTCAGTGTGAAGTTCGGCCAGAATTCTATCTCTCAGAGAAGTAGGCACCATCACTCTTGTAAGGTGTTCGATTTCCACCCTACTTTGATTTATAGACCCCGGGAATTACAGGAAGGGCTCCGCGTAACGCAAAGTTTAGGCTTAAACCCAACTGTTCGTTTATTACACAAAAAACAACTAAAAATGACCGAACAAGACTTCTTAGAGATTGATTGAAGACGTACAATCGCCCATCCAGCCGGTTGTTGCTGTTGTCGATTGTCGGCTCGTGAAACGAGGGAAGATTTTGGGTCCCTGCTGTTTGCTTCATGGTCGTTGTTCCTTTGCCCTGCTCCCCTGAGCTGTTGTTCTCAGCTCTTACATATATATCCATTTGATTATCCACATCTCCTACTGGGCTGCTTTCAGTTAATGCGTCTGGATGAGTCTTGATGGCTGTGATGATGGTTCCGGATCTGTTTGGATGGCCACAGTTCGTACCTCGTTCTGTGCATGGAATCGACAGGGCCAAAGGATAACTCCTTCTCTTTAGTGCCCCATTATCCAAAAATGCACGCCTTGTGGGACCCTTTGTTGTCCTGGGTTTTCGCAGACTTGTAGTCTCCACAGGGAACTGGTTTTTCCCCTCCGGCCAATTAATCCATGGGCTCCTCTGCCTGATTGTATCGAACCCTTTGTCTCAATGTTAATCGGGTCTCGCTTCTGACTGCAGAAATTGCATTGATCAAAGATGAGTCACCATCTGCCCCAGGTTGGCGTTCTTTCTCCCGCCCAACAGTCCCATAGGTTTTCCTTAAACCATTTTAGCCCGTGGTCTCTTGCTGTGCCTTGATCGTGAAATGTGTAACTCTTACACTCTGTTTCCCCACTTGAAACAGCCTTGCTCACCAAGACAATTCAGTACAATGGTTATGGAATGATCTCAATTCAATTCTGTGTCCATCATCATCATCATCATCGTAGGCAGTCTCTCGGAATCGAGGAAGTCTTGCTTCCAGTCTAAAAATGAGTTCTGTGATGGCTGAACAGTCCAATACGAGAGCCACGGACTCAGTCACAGGTGGGACAGATAGTCGTTGAGGGAAGGGGTGGGTGGGACAGGTTTGCCGCACGCTCCTTCCGCTGCCTGCGCTTGGTTTCTGCATGCTCTCGGCGTTGAGACTCGAGGTGCTCAGCGCCCTCCCGGATGCACTTCCTCCACTTAGGGTGGTCTTTGGCCAGGGATTCCCAGGTGTCGGTGGGGATGTTGCAGTTTATCAGGGAGGCTTTGAGGGTGTCCTTGTAGCATTTCCGCTGCCCACCTTTGGCTCCTTTGCCGTGAAGGAGCTCTGCATAAAACGCTTGCTTTGGGAGTCCCGTGTCTGGCATGCGAACTATGTGGCCTGCCCAGAGGAGCTGATCGAGTGTGGTCAGTGCTTCAAAGCTGGGGATTTTGGCCTGGTCGAGGACGCTGATGTTGGTGCGTCTGTCCTCCCAGGGGATTTGTAGGATCTTGCCGAGACATCGTTGGTGGTATTTCTCCAGCAACTTGAGGTGTCTACTGTACATGGTCCATGTCTCTGAGCCACATAGGAGGATCAGTGTGTCCATACACTGATTAGTCCACCCATACAAGGGGATGGATTTTCCGGCCCTCCGTTTTTTCACCCCGGAGCGGCGGCAATTATGGCGGTGAGCTCGCCTGGGCAGGCGGTCAGCCTCCAGCGCCCCGCGGGGGGTTTTCGGGGTCGGGTTTTTCTACGGCACGTACCAGCACCGCCCGGAAGAGTTGCGATACCGGCGCGCTTTTTGACTCCCGCCTGACCCGTCCGCCCCGCAGCGCGCCCCGCACTGACCGCCTGGGGGAAACGAGCGGTCCGACCCACACCGACTGCAGAGAGATAAGTGTGATTGTTTTTTTTCTTTTCATTATTTTTTTGCGATTTATGTTGTGGTGGCCTGGGCTGTGTATTGGGAAGTTAAAGGGGAGAGCCTGTGCCATTAAGTTTGGTCCACCGGGCCACCAGGGAGGGATTTGGCCGGGATGGCGGCCTGGGGCCCAAGAGGGGTTGCCAGGCTGTCTGTTGGTGGCGGAGCAGTAGCAGGGAGGGGGGGGGGGCGGAGCGGGTCACCGCCGGGATACTGCAGGAGCGGAATTTTCAAAATGGCGACCATTACATGAAAAATCGGTGGCCGCCAGTCTCCGGCGGTAATGGGCCTCACGGGAAGGGCAAGTTCGGTACCCAGGTGTGCTCCCTTCAACATTGTGAACTCCTCCCCTTTGTTGTCAATGCTTTGCATTGCCACAGGAATGGTTCTTACTTCCTGCGTTAGATCGCGTTCTGCGAGCTGTTGAAATATGGCCTCACTTCTGGCAGTGGAAACACTTTGCATTTCTGTATTGGCCAGACTATGGTGAATGATTTCCACTGCAGCGATAACCGTTCACTGAACTGCTCTCACCAACATACTTGTGACCCTGTCTCTCAGCTTTAGGTTGGCTGGTGGTTTGTGACGTAGACCTCAGCTGCACCAGTCACTCGAGCTGGACGGAGCTCTCCAGCCATCTCCATGTTGCTGCTATGTCAAACGTTAGGTTCGGAGTGTTCAGTAACTGGGACTGTGTGCGCTCATGCACCAGTCCACACACAAACTTATCTCGCAACGCACCATCCAAACATGTGCCGAGATTACAAGGCACAGACAGGTTATTCAGAGCCACAATGTGCTCACTGATGGTCTCACTGTGTTTCTGGTTTCCGGTGCCAAACGTACAGCTCTCTGCTGTTGCTAACGGCTTTGGGGTGAAATGGCCCTCGAGTTTCCCGACAATGTCTTCAAACCACGCAACCTTCGCTTTCCTTGGGCCGAGTCGGTTTGTCAATGTTCTGGAGACGTCTGGCCCATTCTGTAGGACTTGGCCGGTGCCAACATCAGTGTGGTGTATGGGCTGGATGGATTTTTGGACCTTTAAAATGGATCTGTACCCTTTTAAAATGGAGACGCACATGGGCTGCGTTTCAAAATAGAGTTTGGACTTAAAAGGACTGATAGCAGGAACTGTCTGTCTTTTGGGCTGCCATGGGACCAGTCTCAATGTTGACGTCATGAAAGCCAGAGGCCTTTTCATTTTGAACTTTGTGTGATTTGTGGAAACCACCTTTTGTCCATGGGGCCGGGATGTCTGGATGGACAATGAGGTTTGCAGGCCAAATGTAACACCTCTGGACTCATTCAATGAATCAGCAGTCAGGAACTCAACAAACAGTTAGCATTTCAAGAACTGCTCATCTACAGAAATGGCCTACCATTGTGTTCATCGGGATGACCAAACCAGGACAGAGGTCACACCAGGAAGACCAACTAACGTCTGTGTGATCATGGGAACCAGGAATCGCCCAGCCAGTTTTGTGTATTATTCGGGGTATAAATCTGCTGAACTTTGGGGATACGGGGCCTAATTTCCTCTACCATCTGGAACGGGGTTCCCCACGTGGCTACGTGTCCGTCAACTCTCCAGGAACGCCCGAAGTGAGTGCTTGCCGTACCGCCTGAACGTAACTCTCGAGACCTCATCGCATGCCTCTGTTAGGCACGGTTTTGTCTTCAGAGTCGAACGGACATTTGGCAAATGATACTTAAGGGGTTGACTGTGGATGGGCAATGGCAGACATTTAGAGACCGCATGGATGAACTACAACAATTGTACATTCCTGTCTGCCGTAAAAATAAAAAAGGGAAGGTGGCTCAACCGTGGCTATCAAGGGAAATCAGGGATAGTATTAAAACCAAGGAAGTGGCATACAAATTGGCCAGAAATAGCAGCGAACCCGGGGACTGGGAGAAATTTAGAACTCAGCAGAGGAGGACAAAGGGTTTGATTAGGGCAGGGAAAATGGAGTACGAGAGGAAGCTTGCAGGGAACATTAAGACGGACTGCAAAAGCTTCTATAGCTATGTAAAGAGAAAAAGGTTAGTAAAGACAAACGTAGGTCCCCTGCAGTCAGAATCATGGGAAGTCATAACGAGGAACAAAGAAATGGCAGATCAATTGAACAAGTACTTTGGTTCGGTATTCACTAAGAAGCACACAAACAACCTTCCGGATATAAAAGGGGTCAGAGGGTCTAGTAAGAAGGAGGAATCCTTATTAGTCGGGAAATTGTGTTGTGGAAATTGATGGGATTGAAGGCCGATAAATCCCCAGGGCCTGATGGACTGCATCCCAGAGTACTTAAGGAGGTGGCCTTGGAAATAGCAGATGCATTGACAGTCATTTTTCAACATTCCATAGACTCTGGATCAGTTCCTATGGAGTGGAGGGTAGCCAATGTAACCCCACTTTTTAAAAAAGGAGGGAGAGAGAAAACAGGGAATTATAGACTGGTCAGCCTGACATCGGTGGTGGGTAAAATGATGGAATCAATTATTAAGGATGTCATAGCAGCGCATTTGGAAAGAGGTGACATGATAGGTCCAAGTCAGCATGGATTTGTGAAAGGGAAATCATGCTTGACAAATCTTCTGGAATTTTTTGAGGATGTTTCCAGTAGAGTGGACAAGGGAGAACCAGTTGATGTGGTGTATTTGGACTTTCAGAAGGCTTTCGACAAGGTCCCACATAAGAGATTAATGTGCAAAGTTAAAGCACATGGGATTGGGGGTAGGGTGCTGATGTGGATTGAGAACTGGTTGGCAGACAGGAAGCAAAGAGTAGGAGTAAATGGGTACTTTTCAGAATGGCAGGCAGTGACTAGTGGGGTACCACAAGGTTCTGTGCTGGGGCCCCAGCTGTTTACATTGTACATTAATGATTTAGACGAGGGGATTAAATGTAGTATCTCCAAATTTGCGGATGACACTAAGTTGGGTGGCAGTGTGAGCTGCAAGGAGGATGCTATGAGGCTGCAGAGTGACTTGGATAGGTTAGGTGAGTGGGCAAATGCATGGCAGATGAAGTACAATGTGGATAAATGTGAGGTTATCCACTTTGGTGGTAAAAACAGAGAGACAGACTATTATCTGAATGGTGACAGATTAGGAAAAGGGGAGGTGCAACGAGACCTGGGTGTCATGATACATCAGTCATTAAAGGTTGGCATGCAGGTACAGCAGGCGGTTAAGAAAGCAAATGGCATGTTGGCCTTCATAGCAAGGGGATTTGAGTACAGGGGCAGGGATGTGTTACTACAGTTGTAAAGGGCCTTGGTGAGGCCACACCTGGAGTATTGTGTACAGTTTTGGTCTCCTAACTTGAGGAAGGATATTCTTGCTATTGAGGGAGTGCAGCAAAAGTTCACCAGACTGATTCCCTGGATGGCGGGACTGACCGATCAAGAAAGACTGGATCAACTGGGCTTGTATTCACTGGAGTTCAGAAGAATGAGAGGGGATCTCATAGAAATGTTTAAAATTCTGACGAGTTTATACAGGTTAGATGCAGGAAGAATGTTCCCAATGTTGGGGAACTCCAGAACCAGGGGTCACAGTAAGGGGTAAGCCATTTAGGACCAAGATTGAGGAGAAACTTCTTCACCCAGAGAGTGGTGAACCTGTGGAATTCTCTGCCACAGAAAGTTGTTGAGGCCAATTCACTAAATATATTCAAAAGGAGTTAAATGTAGTCCTTACGACTCGGGGGATCAAGGGGTATGGTGAGAAAGCAGGAATGGGGTACTGAAGTTGCATGTTCAGCCATGAACTCATTGAATGGCGGTGCAGGCTCGAAGGGCCGAATGGCCTACTCCTGCACCTATTTTCTATGTTTCTATGTTTCTATGGACCTGGGGCTGCGTGAATCAACGACAAGGGCTGGTAATTATATCCAGCATGCACCTCTGGACACCCCCAAGACCGCCAGCGTGTTTGGCTGCTGAGGAACTGTAAGTGTCTAAGACACAGGCTAACACGTGTGTGTGTGTGTGTGTGTGAGGAGGCTTCCAAGTGTGGGTTCTGACCACACCGGGAAAGGGGTTTAGTTAGAAGTGTTTCCATTATCTCGGCTTAGCCTCTAGGAAAGGGGTTGGTTCAGTGTAACCGACAGGGTGGGTATTTAGTTTAAGGTTTTAAGCTAGTGTCCACAGTCACCTACTCTTTAAGCTGTAAGCGAGAGGAGTAGGAGTTGTTGTTTTGTGAGGGTAATAAAGGGAATCGATCTTTGACCAACCTGAACTGTTGCGTTTTGTCTGAGTCAATTATAATCTATCCATAGTAACTCCTTGTGTCCGAGCTTGGGAGTTGTGGGGCTTGTGGTTGGCGGTATAATTCGGAAGACCAACCGGGTTAATCCGCTGACGGCCCGGTTGCACAGTAATCCCGCTGGGGACGCTCCGCATCGGGCATAGGAGAAGACCCATCTGACCTTGGTCTCTCTCTGTGTGGACTTACCCGCTAATCAACGGGCTAGGCAGGTACTATTGGCAAAAACTCCTGCCGTCCAAAGGGAAACAACCCGAATCGTGGAGTTTTAAAGCACAGGTCGACTCAAGGGAGAGTCATAGAGACATGGGACACACAAAACACCCGAAAGATCTCCCTTCGAAACGCTGCTTTCTCCATTCCCAAATGATTTTATTTTGAGCTTGAACATTCTCAGCTGCACCTTCGGTCTCAATAATGTTATTGGTCCTAAAACCATCCCCAGCTGCTCAATGCAAGAACTGAATGGTTGGCGAGCTCGGTCAGAGGTGCCGAGGCTGCCGATGAACCCGTGGACACAGCCATGATTGTCCCGATCCCCTCGCACAGTGACTCAGCACTTCCTGTGTACCTCCTGATCCCATCGCACAGTGACTCAGCACTTCCTGTGTACCTCCCGATCCCATCGCACAGTGACTCAGCACTTCTTGTGTACCTCCCGATCCCATCGCACAATGACTCAGCACTTCCTGTGTACCTCCCGATCCCATCGCACAGTGACTCAGCACTTCCTGTGTACCTCCCGATCCCATCGCACAATGACTCAGCACTTCCTGTGTACCTCCCGATCCCATCGCACAGTGACTCCGCACTTCCTGTGTACCTCCCGATCCCATCGCACAGTGACTCAGCACTTCCTGTGTACCTCCCGATCCCATCGCACAGTGACTCAGCACTTCCTGTGTACCTCCCGATCCCATCGCACAATGACTCAGCACTTCCTGTGTACCTCCCGATCCCATCGCACAGTGACTCAGCACTTCCTGTGTACCTCCCGATCCCATCGCACAGTGACTCAGCACTTCCTGTGTACCTCCCGATCCCATCGCACAGTGACTCAGCACTTCCTGTGTACCTCCCGATCCCATCGCACAGCGACTCAGCATTTCCTGTTTACCTCCCGATCCCATCGCAGAGTGACTCAGCACTTCCTGTGTACCTCCCAATCCCATCGCACAGTGACTCAGCACTTCCTGTGTACCTTCCAATCCCATCGCACAGTGACTCAGCACTTCCTGTGTACCTCCCAATCCCATCGCCCAGTGACTCAGCACTTCCTGTGTACCTCCCGATCCCCTCGCACAGTGACTCAGCGCTTCCTGTGTACCTCCTGATCCCATCGCACAGTGACTCAGCACTTCCTGTGTACCTCCCAATCCCATCGCCCAGTGACTCAGCACTTCCTGTGTACCTCCCGATCCCCTCGCACAGTGACTCAGCGCTTCCTGTGTACCTCCTGATCCCATCGCACAGAGACTCAGCACTTCCTGTGTACCTCCCGATCCCATCGCACAGTGACTCAGCACTTCCTGTGTACCTCCCGATCCCATCACACAGTGACTCTGCACTTCCTGTGTACCTCCTGATCCCATCGCGCAGTGACTCCGCACTTCCTGTGTACCTCCCGATCCCATCGCACAGTGACTCAGCACTTCCTGTGTACCTCCTGATCTCATCGCACAGTGACTCCACACTTCCTGTGTACCTCCCGATCCCATTGCACAGTGACTCAGCACTTCCTGTGTACCTCCCGATCCCATTGCACAGTGACTCCGCACTTCCTGTGTACCTCCCGATCCCACCGCACGGTGACTCAGCACTTCCTGTGTACCTCCCGATCCCGTCGCACAGTGACTCAGCACTTCCTGTGTACCTCCCGATCTCATCGCACGGTGACTCAGCACTTATTGTGTACCTCCCGATCCCATCGCACAATGACTCAGCACTTCCTGTGTACCTCCCGATCCCATCGCACAGTGACTCAGCACTTCCTGTGTACCTCGCAATCCCATTGCACAGTGACTCCGCACTTCCTGTGTACCTCCTTATCCCATCGCACAGTGACTCAGCACTTCCTGTGTACCTCCTGATCCCATTGCACGGTGACTCAGCACTTCCTGTGTACCTCCTGATCCCATCGCAAAGTGACTCAGCACTTCCTGTGTACCTCCCAATCCCATCTCACAGTGACTCCGCACTTCCTGTGTACCTCACGATCTCATCGCACGGTGACTCAGCACTTCCTGTGTACCTCCCGATCCCATCGCACAGTGACTCAGCACTTCCTGTGAACCTCCCGATCTCATCGCACGGTTACTAAGTACTTCCTGTGTACCTCCCGATCCCATCACACGGTGACTCAGCACTTCCTGTGTACTTCCCGATCCCATCGCACAGTGACTCAGCACTTCCTGTGTACCTTCTGATCCCATCGCACAGTGACTCAGCACTTCTTGTGTACCTCCCAATCCCATCGCACAGTGACTCAGCACTTCTTGTGTACCTCCCGATCCCATCGCACAGTGACTCAGCACTTCCTGTGTACCTCCCAATCCCATCGCACAATGACTCAGCACTTCTTGTGTACCTCCCGATCCCAGTGCACAGTGACTCAGCACGTCCTGTGTACCTCCCGATCCCATCGTATGGTTACTCAGCACTTCCTGTGTACCTCCCGATCCCATCGCACAGTGACTCACCACTTCCTGTGTACCTCCCGATCCCCTCGTACAGTGACTCAGCATTTCCTGTGTACCTCCTGATCCCATCACACCGTGACTCCGCACTTCCTGTGTACCTCCCGATCCCATCGCACAGTGACTCAGCACTTCCTGTGTACCTCACAATCCCATCGCACAGTGACTCAGCACTTCCTGTGTACCTCCCGATCCCATTGCACAGTGACTCAGCACTTCCTGTGTACCTCCCAAACCAATCACACAGTGACTCAGCACTTCCTGTGTACCTCCTGATCCCCTCGTACAGTGACTCAGCATTTCCTGTGTACCTCCTGATCCCATCACACAGTGACTCAGCATTTCCTGTGTACCTCCTGATCCCATCACACCGTGACTCCGCACTTCCTGTGTACCTCCCGATCCCATCGCACAGTGACTCAGCACTTCCTGTGTACCTCCTGATCCCATTGCACGGTGACTCAGCACTTCCTGTGTACCTCCCGATCCCATTGCACGGTGACTCAGCACTTCCTGTGTACCTCCCAAACCCATCACACAGTGACTCAGCACTTCCTGTGTACGTCCCGATCCCCTCGTACAGTGACTCAGCACTTCCTGTGTACCTCCCGATCCCATCGCACCGTGACTCCGCACACTACCCGTGTCCCCGTGAGAATCAGCGCCGCTGTTACTGTGTGTACAGACGAGGTGAAGCACAGACCATTAATGGCAAAACATCGCAAAGATTCAGTTTAGGTGTCACAAATTCACCTTAAACTTGTCCGCTCGAAGGTTGAACACTGTGTCCATCGGTGATCCAAAAAAAGATTTTGAGACCCCATCCTCGTCACCAAAATGTAATCTATGTGGGCAGAGCAAGTGTTGGGCAGAGACACAATGAGTTGCTGGTCCCTGTGCTGGGTTATTGCACATGCTCGTACAAAACCACGTGACAAACTGTGTGACAATACATTAAAGTCATTGACCTGAAACGTTAACTCTGTTTCTCCCTCCACAAATGCTGCCAGAGCTGCTAAGTGAAGGGTTATGGGGAGCGGGCAGGGAAGTGGAGTTGAGCCCAATATCAGATCAGTCATAATCTTATTGGCCCTGAAATCCCAGCCTCCCTAGGTCCGTACAGACACGGGGAGGTATCGCAAAAGTCGTTTTTTGGCTTGACCGATCGCATACATCCCCGCAGTCAGGACATTCGCATGGGCAAGATTGTGGTATTTGCCCATTCTTGCCCAGCGAATGTCCTGAAAACGCTTGCACCTGGTAAATCATCATCACAGGCAGTCCCTCGGAATCGAGGAAGACTTGCTTCCACTCTAAAAGTGAGCTCTCAGGTGACTGAACAGTCCCATACGGGAATTACAGTCTCTGTCACAGATGGGACAGACAGTGGTTGAGGGTAAGGGAGGGTGGGACAGGTTTGCCGCTCCTTCCGCTGCCTGCACTTGTTTTCTGTATGCTCTCGGCGATGAGACTCGAGGTGCTCAGCGCCCTCCCGGATGCTCTTCCTCCACTTAGGGCGCTCTTTGGCCAGGGACTCCCAGGTGTTGGTGGGGATGTTGCACTTTATCAGGGGGGCTTTGAGGTTGTCCTTGAAATGTTTCCTCTGCCCACCTGGGGCTCGCTTGCCATGTAGGAGTTCCGAATAGAGCACTTGCTTTTGGAGTCTTGTGGACAATGTGGCCCGCCCAATGGAGCTGGTCGAGTGTGGTCACTGCTTCGATGCTGGAGATGTTAATAAGAACGTAAGAACATAAGAAATAGGAGCAGGAGTAGGCCATACGGCCCCTCGAGCCTGCTCTGCCATTCAATAAGATCATGGCTGATCCGATCATGGACTCAGGTCCACTTCCCTGCCCGCTCCCCATAGCCTCTTATCCCCTTATCGGTTAAGAAACTGTCTATTTCTGTTTTAAATTTATTCAATGTCCCAGCTTCCACAGCTCTCTGAGGCAGCAAATTCCACAGATTTACAACCCTCTGAATGAAGAAATTTCTCCTCATCTCAGTTTAAATGGGCGGCCCCTTATTCTAAGATTATGCCCCCTAGTTCTAGTCTCCCCCATCAGTGGAAACATCCTCTCTGCATCCACCTTGTCAAGCCTCCTATGTTTTGATAAGATCACCTCTCATTCTTCTGAATTCCAATGAGTAGAGGCCCAACCTACTCAACCTTTCTTCATAAGTCAACCCCCTCATCCCCGGAATCAACCTCATGAACCTTCTCTGAACTGCCTCTAAAGCAAGTACATCCTTTCGTAAATATGGAAACCAAAACTGCACGCAGTATTCCAGGTGTGGCCTCACCAATACCCTGTATAGCTGTAGTAAGACTTCCCTGCTTTTATACTCCATCCCCTTTGCAATAAAGGCCAAGATTCCATTGGCCTTCCTGATCACTTGCCGTACCTGAATACTATCCTTTTGTGTTTCATGCACCAGGACCCCCAGGTCCCGCTGTACTGCGGCACTTTGCAATCTTTCTCCATTTAAATAATAACTTGCTCTTGGCCCGATCGAGAACACTGATATTGCGCTCGGTAAAAGCAGGCGCATACCATACTTTTACCAGCCTAAGAGTTTTAAAACATACAAAAACATATAAAAATAACTTTTAAAAAACACATTTTAATATTAAAATCCCTGCCCACTAAGGTAAGTTTATTTTAAACCATAATTGAAAAACTTTTTAAAAATTGGAAAAATGTTTTTTTTTCTAAGACATTTATCAACTTTAATTTAAATGAATGTGATGTTTTTACTGTACTTTTTATTTGTGTTTGGGGGTTTTCTCATTCATAATAACGAGAACTCCAACTTACGGAGTTCCCATTGTTATGGAATGAGAAGATACTTTCGCTGATTGGCTGCCCAGTGCCATGTGACTGTAGCTCCAGCCCTGCGCATGTGCTTACGTGCACGCGCAGCGACGCGCAGTCAGTACCGGGACCAACGGTGGGCACAGCAGCAAGCGGCAAGTGCGCACCTTTTCTCTCGAATTGAGTTGGACGCCCGCGGGAAGAAGGACCCGGGAGTTCAGGGCCGTTGAAAGGCAGCGCGGATTCGAGGGGCCAAATGGCCTCCTCCTGCTCCTAATTCTTATGTCCCTATGTTTCCAGCATTTTCTGTTTTTATTTATTTGAAGTCCTTACTACTAGGGGGATCAAGGGGTATGGCGAGAAAGCAGGAATGGGGTACTGAAGTTGCATGTTCAGCCATGAACTCATTGATTGGCGGTGCAGGCTAGAAGGGCCGAATGGCCTACTCCTGTACCTATTTTCTGTGTTTCTATGTTTCAATACCAGGCCACCAGACGTGGGATCTGGCTATGGCCTTCATGAGAACAATCCCCGGGTGCTCGCGGTGGAGCTCCCGGACAAATGCCTCTCTGCCTCGCAGAGGCATGACTACTTGGCTGCCCCACATCAGGCAGTCTGCTTGTAGTGATAGCTCATGCATGCGCCTGTGAAAGGGTTTTAATTCCTCGGTGCAGGCATCGCGAGCCTCTGCCCAGTCACCGGTTAGGACACATCTTTTTAATAAGGATAACGTGGGGTCGCTGGCCGTCCAGGCTCTGATTTGGCGAGCCATCATGGGCGAACCTGTGGACTTAAAGGCATTGATTGCCATGACTATCTCACAGTCCTGTTTGTCAGACCCTTCTGTGGTCGCCAGGGGTAGCCTGCTGAGCGCGTCGGCACAGTTGTCTGTGCCTGGTCTGAGCCTTATGGTATAGTCGTAGGACGCCAGCATGAGTGCCCACCGTTGAATTCGCGCCGAGGCGTTGGCGTTTATTGCTTTGCTCTCGGATAGGAGGGATGTGAGGGGCTTGTGGTCGGTTTCTAACGCGAACTTGGCCCCGAAAAGGTATTGGTGCATCTTTTTGACACCATACACGCACGCGAGCGCCTCCTTCTCTACCATTCCGTACGCGCGCTCCGCCCGCAAAAGTGACCTGGAGGCATAAGCTATGGGTTGTAATTTGCCCGCACTATTGACATGTTGCAAAACGCACCCGACCCCATACGCTGACGCATCGCATGTGAGAACTAGCTTTTTATCTGGGCCAAAGAAAGTCAAAACACTGTTGGAACACAGAAGGTTGCGTGCCTTATTGAAGGCGTGTTCCTGGGCGTCCTCCCAAAACCAATCACACCCATTCCTGAGTAGCACGTGGAGAGGCTCCAGCAGCGTGCTTAAGTTCTGCATAAAGTTCCCAAAGTAATTGATTAGCCCGAGAAAGGTGCGCAGTTCTGAGACATTCCGGGGCCTGGGTGCCAGGCGAATTGCTTCTGTTTTGGACTCTGTTGGGCGGATTCCATCAGCGGCAATCCTTCTGCCCAAAAATTCAACCTCGGGTGTGAGAAACAGGCACTTGGATTTCTTGACTCGTAGGCCTACCCGATCCAACCGCTTTAGTGCTTCCTTCAAATTACGGAGATGGGAGTCGGTGTCCCTGCCCGTGATAAGTATGTCGTCTTGAAACACAACTGTCCCCGGGATGGACTTGAGCAGACAGTGCTGGGGAGTCTCCGGGGACAATCCACAGGGGAAGTCGGTTCACTGTCCCTTTGTGTGTGACAGAGAGCATGGCGCTGCTGAGGACTGGTACGATTTCTTTGGTATAGGTCCTTACTTTGGTGTCGACCCTTGTGAGTTTTGGTCTGTCTCTTTTATGCGGCCACAGTTGTTCAAATTGTTGAGCGCCCATGAGAGATTGACTCGCTCCCGTATCCAGCTCTATGTTGACAGATATCCCGTTGATTAGGACCCTCATCATTATAGGAGGCGTCCTGTTGTAGGAGCAGCGGCCATTGATCTTGTTGACCCGCTGTACATCGGTGTCCCGGGTACTGTCCCCACCATCTTCTGGTCCGCTTTCCGACCCATCCGATTCGTATACCAGCCGAGCTGCCGTTTTTTTGCACACGTGGGCCAAATGCCCTTTATATTCACAATTTCTGCAAACAGCCTGCTGAAATCGACATCCCCTTGACGAGTGCCCACCCCCACACCTCCAGCACAGACCTGTTCCATTGTTCAAAGTGTGCCCAAAGAATGAACTGCGTCTGGATGATCTCTCTTGAGCTTCTCTCAGTTTGTAGTTGATTACTCGCATTGTGGGTTGATGAGGTGTGAACGGCCATTCCTGTGGCCCTTGATGGCTTCTGCCTGCTGTCGAGAGCATGTTCTCCCGGTTTTGTCTGTGCGTGGGGGTTGCAGCTTGTTTCGTGCTGTGAACTTCTTGTTCCAATATTTTGTTCGTTGTCGTACCTGCATTATAAATCAAACTCGTTTTTTCTTCCCCTACCAAGAATGTCTGTGCAACCATTGCTGCTGCCTCTAAGGTCAGGTTCTTGGTCTCTATGAGCTTTCAGAATATGCCTGCGTGGCCTATTCCTTCAATGAATAAGTCGCTCAGCATTTCTCTCCTCAGTTCATTGGAGAACTCACATAAACTAGCCAACCTCCGAAGTTCCGCCACGAAGTCGGGTATGCTCTGGCCCACACAGCGTCTGTAGTTGTAGAACCTGTGTCTGGCCATGTGTAGGCTGCTCGCTGGCTTCTGGTGGTCTCTTACCAGTGTGCTCAATTCTTCAAACGACTTGCTTGCTGGTTTCTCAGGTGCCAACAGATCCTTCATTAAAGCGTATGTTTTCGAGCCACAGCTGGTCAAGAGATGGGCTCTTCTCTTGTCTGCCGTATCGTCGCCTAACCAGTCTTTGGTTGCAAAGCTTTGCTGGAGCCTTTCTATAAAGTCCTCCCAATTGTCTCCCACATTGTACTTTTCATCTGATCCGTTGTTCGCCATTCTGTGGATTCTGTAATCCCGTAACCCGTCGCCACTGTAAAGTCCTGTCCCCTCAGTACAGATTCACACGAGGCATGTAGTGAAGTCAAGGTCACTCTGGACCTGCACCTTTATTTCACAGCTCTGGAATGCTGCACTTGCCTGAGACCTGTCCTTATATACCTGTCTCTTGCAAGTGCACCCCTGGTGGTAAGGTATGCTGGTGGTTACAGGTCATATCTTATTATAGTCATGTATAGCATGTTGGGATACAGTTATATATAATAATGTAAGATACGTCGTAGCAGACCTTTACGGTAGCACTGCTGCGGGTTCTCAGTTTAGTACGAATGGGAGTCAGGACTGGCCTTGAAGCCTTGTTGCACCACAATTTATCAAAAGTCTTTTTGCCCATCATGGACTGGTTTGCGCCCGTGTCCAGCTCCATGGACACCGGGAGTCCATTTAATTCAAACTTCAGCATTATCAGGGGACACCTTGTGGCAAATGTGTGCACCCCATATACCTCTACCTCCTCGGTCTGAGGCTCTGGTTCATCATAATCCACCGTGGACCTGTCCTCCTGTGCAACATGGTAGTTTGCAGGGTTAGCAGGGTTTGCAGCTCGCCTGCACATACGTTGGATGTGTCCCATTGTTCCACAGCCCTTGCAAACGTGTCCTTTGAGCGGCACAAATGGAAACGATGATCACCCTCGCAGTGCCAACAAGGTGTTCATGGCCTTGTATTCACCACCCTTGATGGTGGACTCTGAATCATCCACGGGTGTGTAGCTACAGGCGTGTAAGTCCTGCCATGTACATTTCAATTTGAAAACAACATTACTTTGTTGACAGTACTTGCAGCAGCACTCATGTGCTGAGAGATTTGTTTGGTATTGTCACTGGTGGCGATAAACGCCTGGGCTATTGCTATGGCTTTACTCAAGGTTGGGGTCTCTACAGTCAAAAATTTGCGAAGTATTACTTCATGGCCATTGCCAAGTACAAAGAAGTCCCTGAGCATATGCTCCAAGTGCCCTGCAAATTCGCAATGTCCTGCAAAGCGCCTTAGCTCGGGGACATAGCTCACCACTTCCTGGCTTTCAGACCTCTTCTACATGTAGAACCAATACCTCGACATCAGAACACATTCCTTTGGGTTTAGATGCTCCCCGACCACAGAAACATAGATATAGAAAAGAGGTGCAGGAGTAGGCCATTCGGCACTTCGAGACTGCACCATCATTCGATAACATAGAAACATAGAAACATAGAAAATAGGTGCAGGAGTAGGCCATTTGGCCCTTCGAGCCTGCACCGCCATTCAATGAGTTCATGGCTGAACATGCAACTTCAGTACCCCATTCCTGCTTTCTCGCCATACCCCTTGATCCCCCTAGTAGTAAGGACTACATCTAACTCCTTTTTGAATATATTTAGTGAATTGGCCTCAACAACTTTCTGTGGTAGAGAATTCCACAGGTTCACCACTCTCTGGGTGAAGAAGTTTCTCCTCATCTCGGTCCTAAATGGCTTACCCCTTATCCTGAGACTGTGACCCCTGGTTCTGGACTTCCCCAACATTGGGAACATTCTTCCTGCATCTAACCTGTCTAAACCCTTCAGAATTTTAAACGTTTCTATGAGGTCCCCTCTCATTCCTCTGAACTCCAGTGAATACAAGCCCAGTTGATCCAGTCTTTCTTGATAGGTCAGTCCCGTCATCCCGGGAATCAGTCTGGTGAACCTTCGCAGCACTCCCTCAACAGCAAGAATGTCCTTCCTCAGGTTAGGAGACCAAAACTGTACACAATACTCCAGGTGTGGCCTCACCAATGCCCTGTACAACTGTAGCAACACCTCCCTGCCCCTATACTCAAATCCCCTCGCTATGAAGGCCAATATGCCATTTGCTTTCTTAACCGCCTGCTGTACCTGCATGCCAACCTTCAATGACTGATGTATCATGACACCCAGGTCTCATTGCACCTCCCCTTTTCCTAATCTGTCACCATTCAGATAATAGTCTGTCTCTCTGTTTTTACCACCAAAGTGGATAACCTCACATTTATCCACATTATACTTCATCTGCCATGCATTTGCCCACTCACCTAACCTATCCAAATCACTCTGCAGCCTCATAGCATCCTCCTCGCAGCTCACACTGCCACCCAACTTAGTGTCATCCGCAAATTTGGAGATTCTACATTTAATCCCCTCGTCTAAATCATTAATATACAGTGTAAACAGCTGGGGCCCCAGCACAGAACCTTGCGGTACCCCACCAATCACTGCCTGCCATTCTGAAAAGTCCCCATTTTCTCCTACTCTTTGCTTCCTGTCTGCCAACCAGTTCTCAATCCATGTCAGCACACTACCCCCAATCCCATGTGCTTTAACTTTGCACATTAATCTCTTGTGTGGGACCTTGTCGAAAGCCTTCTGAAAGTCCAAATATACCACATCAACTGCTTCTCCCTTGTCCACTCTACTGGAAACATCCTCAAAAAATTCCAGAAGATTTGTCAAGCATGATTTCCCTTTCACAAATCCATGCTGACTTGGACCTATCATGTCACCTCTTTCCAAATGTGCTGCTGTGACATCCTTAATAATTGATTCCATCATTTTACCCACTACTGATGTCAGGCTAACCGGTCTATAATTCCCTGTTTTCTCTCTCCCTCCTTTTTTAAAAAGTGGGGTTACATTGGCTACCCTCCACTCGATAGTCAATGGAATGTTGGAAAATGACTGTCAATGCATCCGCTATTTCCAAGGCCAACTCCTTAAATACTCTGGGATGCAGTCCATCAGGCCCTGGGGATTTATCGGCCTTCAATCCCATCAATTTCCCCAACACAATTTCCCGACTAATCAGGATTTCCCTCAGTTCCTCCTCCTTACTAGACCCTCTGACCCCTTTTATATCCGAATCATTGCTGATCATTACCTCAGTACCCTTTTCCTGCTTTCTCTCCATACCCCTTGATCCCCTTAGCCGTAAGGGCCATATCTAATTCCCTCTTGAATATATCCAATGAACTGTCCTCAACAACTCTCTGCGGCAGGGAATTCCACAGGTTAACAACTCTCTGAGTGAAGAAGTTTCTCCTCATCTCAGTCCTAAATGGCCTACCCCTTATCCTAAGACTGTGTCCCCTGGTTCTGGACTTCACCAACATCGGGAACAATCTACCCGCATCTAACCTGTCCAGTCCTGTCAGAATCTTGTATGTTTCTATGAGATCCCCTCTGATCCTTCTAAACGTATAAAGGCCCAGTTGATCCAGTCTCTCCTCATATGTCAGTCCAGCCATCCCGGGAATCAGTCTGGTGAACCTTCGCTGCACTCCCTCAATAGCAAGAACGACCTTCCTCAGATTAGGAGACCAAAACTGAACATAATATTCCAGGTGAGGCCTCACCAAGGTCCTGTGCAACTGCAGTAAGACCTCCCTGCTCCTATACTCAAATCCCCTAGCTATGAAGGCCAACATACTATTTGCCTTCTTCACCGCCTGCTGTACCTGTATGCCAACTTTCAATGACTGATGAACCATGACACCCAGGTCTTGTTGCACCTCCCCTTTTCCTAATCTGCCACCATTCAGATAATATTCTGTCTTTGCGTTTTTGCCCCCAAAGTGGATAACCTCACATTTATCCACATTATACTGCATCTGCCATGCACTTGCCCACTCACCTAACCTGTCCAAGTCACCCTGCAGCCTCTTAGCGTCCCCTTCACAGCTCACACCGCCACTCAGTTTAGTATCATCTGCAAACTTGGAGATATTACACTCAATTCCATCATCTAAATCATTAATGTATAATGTAAAGAGCTGGGGTCCCAACACTGAGCCCTGCGGCACTCCACGAGTCACTGCCTGCCATTCTGAAAAGGATCCGTTTAGCCCGACTCTCTGATTCCTGTCTGCCAACCAGTTCTCTATCCACGTCAGTACATTACCCCCAATACCATGCGCTTTGATTTTGCACACCAATCTCTGTGTGGGGCCTGATCAAAAGCCTTTTGAAAGTCCAAATACACTACACCCACTGGTTCTCCCTTGTCCACTCTTCTAGTTACACCCTCAAAAAATTCCAGAAGATTTGTCAAGCATGATTTCCCCTTCATAAATCCATGCTGAATTGGACCGATCCTGTCACTGCTTTCCAAATGCGCTGCTATTTCATCCTTAATGATTGATTCCAACATTTTCCCCACCACTGATGTCAGGCTGACCGGTCTATAATTACCCGCTTTCTCTCTCCCTCCCTTTTTAAAAAGTGATGTTACATTAGCTACCCTCCAGTCCATAGGAACTGATCCCGAGTCGATAGACTGTTGGAAAATGATCACCAATGATCCACTATTTCTAGGGCCACTTCCTTAAATACTCTGGGATGCAGACTATCAGTCCCCGGGGATTTATCGGCCTTCAACCCCATCGATTTCCCTAACACAATTTCCCGTCTAATAAGGATATCCTTCAGTTCCTCCTTCTCACTAGAGCTCGGTCCCCTAGTACTTCGGGAAGGTTATTTGTGTCTTCCTTCGTGAAAACAGAACCAAAGTATTTGTTCAATTGGTCTGCCATTTCTTTGTTCCCCATTATAAATTCACCTGAATCCGACTGCAAGGGACCTACGTTTGTCTTCACTAATCTTTTTCTCTTCACATATCTATAGAAGCTTTTGCAGTCAGTTTTTATGTTCCCGGCAAGCTTCCCCTCATACTCTATTTTCCCTCTCTTAATTAAACCCTTTGTCCTCCTCTGTTGAATTCTAAATTTCTCCCAGTCCTCAGCTTTGCTGCTTTTTCTGGCCAATTTATATGCCTCTTCCTTGGATTTAACACTGTCCTTAATTTCCCTTGTAAGCCACAGTTGAGCCACCTTCCCCGTTTTATTTTTATTCCAGACAGGGATGTACAATTGCTGAAGTTCATCCATGTGATCTTTAAATGTTTGCCATTGCCTATCCACCGTCAACCCTTTAAGTATCATTTGCCAGTCTATTCTAGCCAATTCACGCCTCAAACCATCGAAGTTACCCTTCCTTAAGTTCAGGACCCTTGTTTGTGATTTAACTGTGTCACTCTCCATCCTAATAAAGAATTCTGCCATGTTATGGTCACTCTTGATGGAATCAATTATTAAGGATGTCATAGCAGTGCATCTGAAAAAAGGTGACATGATAGGTCCAAGTCAGCATGGATTTGTGAAAGGGAAATCATGCTTGACAAATCTTCTGGAATTTTTTGAGGATGTTTCCAGTAAAGTGGACAAAGGAGAACCAGTTGATGTGGTATATTTCGACAAGGTCCCACACAAGAGATTAATGTGCAAAGTTAAAGCACATGGGATTGGGGGTAGTGTGCTGACGTGGATTGAGAACTGGTTGTCAGACAGGAAGCAAAGAGTAGGAGTAAATGGGTACTTTTCAGAATGGCAGGCAGTGACTAGTGGGGTGCCGCAAGGTTCTGTGCTGGGGCCCCAGCTGTTTACATTGTACATTAATGATTTAGACGAGGGGATTAAATGCAGTATCTCCAAATTTGCGGATGACACTAAGTTGGGTGGCAGTGTGAGCTGCGAGGAGGATGCTATTAGGCTGCAGAGTGACTTGGATAGGTTAGGTGAGTGGGCAAATGCATGGCAGATGAAGTATAATGTGGATAAATGTGAGGTTATCCACTTTGGTGGTAAAAACAGAGCGACAGACTATTATCTGAATGGTGACAGATTAGGAAAAGGGAAGGTGCAACGAGACCTGGGTGTCATGGTACATCAGTCATTGAAGGTTAGCATGCAGGTACAGCAGGCGGTTAAGAAAGCAAATGGAATGTTGGCCTTCATAGCGAGAGAATTTGAGTACAGGGGCAGGGAGGTGTTGCTACAGTTGTACAGGGCCTTGGTGAGGCCACACCTGGAGTATTGTGTACAGTTTTGGTCTCCTAACTTGAGGAAGGACATTCTTGCTATTGAAGGAGTGCAGCGAAGGTTCACCAGACTGATTCCCGGGATGGCGGGACTGACCTATCAAGAAAGACTGGATCAACTGGGCTTGTATTCACTGGAGTTCAGAAGAATGAGAGGGGACCTCATTGAAACGTTTAAAATTCTGACGGGTTTAGACAGGTTAGATGCAGGAAGAATGTTCCCAATGTTGGGGAAGTCCAGAACCAGGGGTCACAGTTTGAGGATAAGGGGTAAGCCATTTAGGATCGAGATGAGGAGAAACATCTTCACCCAGAGAGTGGTGAACCTGTGGAATTCTCTACCACAGAAAGTAGTTGAGGCCAATTCACTAAATATATTCAAAAGGGAGTTAGATGAAGTCCTTACTACTCGGGGGATCAAGGGTTATGGCGAGAAAGCAGGAAGGGGGTACTGAAGTTTCATGTTCAGCCATGAACTCATTGAATGGCGGTGCAGGCTAGAAGGGCTGAATGGCCTGCTACTGCACCTATTTTCTATGTTTCCCCAAGAGGTCTCGCACAACAAGATTGCTAATTAGTCCTTTCTCATTACACATCACCCAGTCTAGGATGGCCAGCTCTCTGGTTGGTTCCTCGACATATTGGTCTAGAAAACTATCCCTAATACACTCCAGGAAATCCTCCTCCACTGCATTGCTACCAGTTTGGTTAGCCCAATCAATATGTAGATTAAAGTCATCCATGATAACTGCTGTACCTTTATTGCACGCATCCCTAATTTCTTGTTTGATGCTGTCCCCAACCTTACTACTACTGTTTGGTGGTCTGTATACAACTCCCACTAGTGTTTTCTGCCCCTTGGTATTCTGCAGCTCCACCCATACAAATTCCACATCATCCAAGCTAATGTCCTTTCTTACAATTGCATTAATTTCCTCTTGAACCAGCAATGCCACCCCACCTCCTTTTCCTTTCTGTCTATCCTTCCTAAATGTTGAATACCCCTGGATGTTGAGTTCCCAGCCTTGGTCACCCTGGAGCCATGTCTCCGTGATGCCAATTATATCATACCCGTTAACTGCTATCTGCAGTGTGCACAACTTATCATACAACTTGTCTGTGGGTTTCACTGGAGCGAGGAAATTTTTCATGAGGCCATACGTTGGTGCCCGCAAACGGTGAGGAGGATCGCCCTTCGTTTGGCATCGTTCACTATTCCGTCCAGCTCGTTGGCCACGAAGTATTGGTCGAGTCGCTCCACGAAGGTTTCCCAATCATCTCCCTCCGAAAATTTCTCCAGGATGCCCACGGTTCTCTGCATCGTTACGGTGGGGTTTGTCATTTGTATCTCGTCGCCAGTTGTTAGGTCTTGAATAAAGAGTCAGACTAGATACTGCAAGCTCAAAGTAAGGTGTGACCCTAGTCCTTTATTACAGATCTCTCCAGCCTGTGAGGCCTCCTTATATATCGGTGCTTCCAAGGGCTTGTGGGATCCCTTGGGACTCCAGGGGGTAAGCCATCCGGTGGTTAGACATGGTATTTACAGGTTTACAATATCTCCATCCCTTTTCATATCAATCCCTCCTCATTTCAGTTTTCAATCCCTGCACCTTATTCTGAGACTATTTCCCCTGGTTTTAGTTTCCCCTATGAGTGGCTACATCCGCTCTGCGTCCACCTTGTCGAGCCCCCTCATTGGGCTCAATTTTCCCCGAGCCCGTTTTTTGGCGTACTTGCCCGAGTTGCCCCGCTTAATTACGCGAATAGAAGCGGCAGGAAAATATCTTCGTAGTTTCCCTGATATTTGACCTCTAATCTGCAGCCACGCACGTGGCCAGTCGCCTTGGAGGGGGGAGCCTGCGTTCTGCGCTGGAAAAAGGAGCCATGCCTTCTGCGCATGCGCAGGGGAAAAAAGTGAATGCTCTTGACCTCGCTGAAATGGCCGCACATGCGCAGCAGAGCTCCGAGTCTGGGCGACTTCCTTCAGCTTCATATAGTGAGTAACCTTCGAGGTCTGTCAATGAGTAATGGTTAGGTGACAGTGCAATAGATTTCAAGAAGCTGTAGACAATAACACAGTCTCTCCCCACCCCCGAGCCTCTCCGGTGGCCTTCCCGCCGCTCTGTGGCCCCCGATGCCGGCCAGTTTGCTCCCTCCCCCCACGCGCCCCCACCCCCCCCCCCATTCCCCCCCTCCCCGCCAGCCTCCCGGTCTGCTCCCCCATCTCTAGCCATGATCGAAGGGCTTGCTGGTGCGTTCTCCCACCCCTAGCCCAGGCCGAGTGGCCTCCCTGCCCGCGCCCCCGCCCCTAGCCCAGGCCGAGTGGTCTCCTCGCTCCCAATCCCTGCACCTAACTACACCCAAAAGGCTCCCCCCCACCCTGTCGCCCTCCCCCCACCTCTCTCTTCCTCCCCCACCTTTCCCACTCCCTCTCTCTTAGCTTCCCTGCTGCTGCTGTCTGGGCATCTGCTGCACTTATCTGCACCGATTTCCTTACCAGCGCCGATTTGTTTAACTCTCCGCAAGGGTTTTCTCGAGTGGCCACATACGCTGGCCTAAGTAGAAATGGAGTAACTATTAGCTGGCCACAGTTGCCTAAATGGCCAGAACTGGCGTCGGTTGCTGGTAACACCCACTTTTGAGAAAAAAAACAACTTACCTAAAAAAAAACTCAACTAAGTTAGTTACGCTTGTGCAAACTTTTAAGTTAGGCCAGAAAAAGCAGCCTACTCCAAAAAAAAAACGGAGCAAATACTGGAGAAAATTGAGCCTAAAATCGCTTCTCATTCTTCTGGACTCCAACGTGTCGTGTTGTGGAACTTTTCTGAGACACATGACCAGGCGCTACGCAAATATGAGTCCTTATCTTATTCCACAGCCCTGTGGGCGGTGGGCTTTTTCTGAACTTTCTCCTAACTTCCTGATTCTTGCTGCAAGCTGGAACCAAGGGGAAACCACACATCGTAAACAATGCGTCGGAGGGAGTCAGTGACCTTTTCCTTCGTGACTCTGGGACGTAAGCAGCCTCAATCACGCTGCACGCGGCAGGGAATTCCCCTCGCGCACCAGGCTTTGCTTGTTGTACGGAAGGCCGGCTGAAAGGACCCCATCAGGGCTGCAGAGTACAGGAAACCAGACAAGTTGTATCAAGAAGTAGTGATTAAACAAGACCAAGTCTGTAGGAGGAGGCGGGCTGTGGGGGGGAAGTTATTGCGGAAGGGAAAGAGCCCTACACTATTCAAATGCTGGCAAAGAATGATTTTGAGTAGGAGGCAGCGAGACGAGTCTTGAATTCAGCACGGTGCGGATCCAGAGAGGGTGTGTAGGAATTGACAATGAACAAGAGAAGCATGACTCACAATCAATACTCGGCAGCCAGTATTGACACCGTTAGGGATAAACACACAGCAACATCTTGCATTTATATAGTGCCCTCAATCTGGAACAACCTCTCATGGTGCTTCACAGAGGCGCAATCAGACAAACATGGTTACTGAGCCACGGGAGGAACTAGAAGGAGGAAAGATCGAGACCTTGGTCAAAGAGATGGATCTTAAAGTAGGAGAGGTGGAGCGGTTTGGGGAGGGAATATTGGAGTTTGGGGCCTAAACAGCTGAAGGTATACATGGTATAAGACATATATGATACTGAGGGGGATTGACATGGTAGATGTTGAGGAATTGTTTCCCCGTGACTGGGGAGTCTCGAACCAGGGCTCACAGTCTCAGGATAAGGGGCCGGTCATTGTGGACTGATCTGAGGAGGAATTTATTCACTCAGAGGGTGGTGAATCTTTGGAATTCTCTGCCCCAGAGATCTATGGAGACTTAGTCACTGAGTATATTCAAGATTGAGATCGCTAGATTTTTGGATATGAAGGGAATCAAGGAATATGGGGATAGTGCGGGCAAGTGGAGTTGAGGTCGAAGATCAGCCATGATCTTATTGAATGGCGGAGCAGGCTCAAGGGGCCGAATGGCCGACTCCTGCTCCTATTTCTTATGTGAAGGGAGGTGGGCACACACAAGAGGCCAGAGTTGAAGGAATGGAGACGAATGGAGAATGGAGATGCATAAAATTATGAGGGGCCTAGATAGAGAGGAAGGACCTGTCTCCCTTGGCAGAGGGGTCAGTAACCGGGGGCATAGATTTAAAGTCGTTGGTAGGATGTTTAGAGGGGATATGAGGGGAAATGTTTTCACCCAGAGGGCGGTGGGGGTCTGGAACTCACGGCCTGAAAGGGTGGTAGAGGCAGAAACCCTCACCACATTTAAAAAGTACTTGGATGTGCACCTGAAGTGCCGTAACCTGCAGGGCTACGGACCAAGAGCGGGAAAGTGGGATTAGGCTGGGTAGCTTTTGGTCGGCCGGCACGGACACGATGGGCCGAACTGGCCTCCTTCCTGTGATTTCTGTGATTTTAGGATAAAATAGTAATGCCCTGAAAGCGTGCTGTGGGGCCTTTCCTCCTGAAACCGTCGGTCTGTAATGTTGAACTAATGGACCCTAGAGTAAACTAAGGATAAGGAGTGGAAGAGAGATTACAGAACGGCCTTTGGCCTCGGGCGTAGTTGCCATACGATTGTCATGGGAGCAAGGTAGCGATCGAGGGGTTAACCTCCCTGCCACTTGGGCTCAAGCTGCTGTCAGGCGAGAGCGCTCCCACAGCCTTCGCATGGCCGTTCATGCCATCTGCAAGTATCATTTCCCTGTAATAAATGCTGCAAGCGCAGATTCTGCCCCGAGAATTCTCATCCCCTGGCACTGAAGCAGCCACTGCCAGGTTTTCCCGATATTGCAGCAGTGGCTCCGCTTCAGACACTCAATCCAAGCGGCAAATTACTGCAGTGTTTCACCACACGGGACTGCAGCGGCTCAAGAAGGCGGCTCACCACCACCTTCCCAAGGGCAACTCGGGCACGGGCATTCAATGCCGGGCCTCGCCAGCGATGCCCACATCCCAGGAATGAATTAATTTTTTGGGGGTAACTCCTTTTTGAATATATTTAGTGAATTGGCCTCAACACCTTTCTGTGGTAGAGAATTCCACAGGTTCACCACTCTCTGGGTGAAGAGGTTTCTCCTCATCTCGGTCCTAAATGGCTTACCCCTTATCCTCAGACTGTGACCCCTGGTTCTGGACTTCCCCAACATTGGGAACATTCTTCCTGCATCTAACCTGTCTAAACCCATCAGAATTTTAAATGTTTCTATGAGGTCCCCTCTCATTCTTCTGAACTCCAGTGAATACAAGCCCAGTTGATCCAGTCTTTCTTGATAGGTCAGTCCCGCCATCCCAGGAATCAGTCTGGTGAACCTTCGCTGCACTCCCTCAATAGCAAGAATGTCCTTCCTCAAGTTAGGAGACCAAAACTGTACACAATACTCCAGGTGTGGCCTCACCAAGGCCCTGTACAACTGTAGTAACACCTCCCTGCTCCTGTACTCAAATCCCCTCGCTATGAAGGCCAACATGCCATTTGCTTTCTTCACCGCCTGCTGTACCTGCATGCCAACCTTCAATGACTGATGTACCATGACACCCAGGTCTCGTTGTACTTCCCCTTTTCCTAATCTGTCACCATTCAGATGATAGTCTGTCTCTCTGTTTTTACCACCAAAGTGGATAAGCTCACATTTATCCACATTATACTTCATCTGCCATGCATTTGCCCACTCACCTAACCTATCCAAGTCACTCTGCAGCATCATAGCATCCTCCTCGCAGCTCACACTGCCACCCAACTTAGTGTCATCCGCAAATTTGGAGATACTACATTTAATCCCCTCGTCTAAATCATTAATGTACAATGTAAACAGCCGGGGCCCCAACACAGAACCTTGTGGTACCCCACTAGTCACTGCCTGCCATTCTGAAAAGTACCCATTTACTCCCTACTCTTTGCTTCCTGTGTGACAACCAGTTCTCAATCCATGTCAGCACACTACCCCCAATCCCATGTGCTTTAACTTTGCACATTAATCTCTTGTGTGGGACCTTGTCCAAAGCCTTCTGAAAGTCCAAATACCCCACATCAACTGGTTCTCCCTTGTCCACTCTACTGGAAACATCCTCAAAAAATTCCAGAAGATTTGTCAAGCATGATTTTCCTTTCACAACTCCATGCTGACTTGGACCTATCATGTCACCTCTTTCCAAATGTGCTGCTGTGACATCCTTAATAATTGATTCCATCATTTTACCCACTACCGATGTCAGGCTGACCGGTTTATAATTCTCTGTTTTCTCTCTCCCTCCTTTTTTAAAAAGTGGGGTTACATTGGCTACCCTCCACTCCATAGAAACTGATCTAGCGTCTATGGAATGTTGGAAAATGACTGTCAATGCATCCGCTATTTCCAAGGCCACCTCCTTAAGTACGCTGGGAAGCAGTCCATCAGGCCCTGGGGATTTATCAGCCTTCAATCCCATCAGTTTCCCCAACACAATTTCCCGACTAATAAGGATTTCCCTCAGTTCCTCCTTCTTACTAGACCCTCTGACCCCTTTTATATCAGGAAGGTTGTTTGTGTCCTCCTTAGTGAATACCGAACCAAAGTACTTGTTCAATTGGTCTGCCATTTCTTTGTGCCCCGTTATGACTTCCCCTGATTCTGACTGCAGGGGACCTACATTTGTCTTTACTAACCTTTTTCTCTTTACATATGTATAGAAACTTTTGCAGACCGTCTTAATGTTCCCTGCAAGCTTCCTCTCGTACTCTATTTTCCCTGCCCTAATCAAACCCTTTGACCTCCTCTGCTGAGTTTTAAATTTCTCCCAGTCCCCGGGTTGACTGCTATTTCTGGCCAATTTGTATGTCACTTCCTTGGCTTTAATACTATCCCTGATTTCCCTTGATAGCCACAGTTGAGCCACCTTCCCTTTTTTATTTTTACGCCAGACAGGGATGTACAATTGTTGTAGTTCATCCATGCGGTCTCTAAATGTCTGCCATTGCCCATCCACAGTCAACCCCTTAAGTATCATTCGCCAATCTATCCTTGCCAATTCACGCCTCATACCTTCAAAGTTACCCTTCTTTAAGTTCTGGACCATGGTCTCTGAATTAACTGTTTCATTCTCCATCCTAATGTAGAATTCCACCATATTATGGTCACTCTTCCCCAAGGAGCCTTGCACAACGAGATTGCTAATTAATCCTCTCTCATTACACAACACCCAGTCTAAGATGGCCTCCCCCCTAGTTGGTTCCTCGACATATTGATCTCGAAAACCATCCGTTATGCACTCCAGGAAATCCTCCTCCACCATATTGCTTCCAGTTTGGTTTGCCCAAACTTTCTGCATATTAAAGTCACCCATGATAACTGCTGCACCTTTATTGCACGCACTCCTAATTTCCTGTTTGATGCCCTCCCCAACATCACTACTACTGTTTGGAGGTCTGTATACAACTCCCACTAACGTTTTTTGCCCTTTGGTGTTCTGCAGCTCGACCCATATAGATTCCACATCATCCAAGCTAATGTCCTTCCTAACTATTGCATTAATCTCCTCTTTAACCAGCAATGCTACCCCACCTCCTTTTCCTTTTATTCTAGCCTTCCTGAATGTTGAATACCCCTGGATGTTGAGTTCCCAGCCCTGATCGTCCTGGAGCCACGTCTCTGTAATCCCAATCACATTGACGCGGACTTGGAGCTCTGCATCCGAAGGTGCACCATTTGTGCCCAACTCAGCAATGCCCCCAGGGAGGCTCCACTGAGCCCCTGGCCCTGGCCTACCAAACCGTGGTCGTGGATGCACGTAGACTATGCGGGCCCATTCATGGGAAAAATGTTCCTCGTAGTTGTAGATGCATTTTCAAAGTGGATCGAATGCACATTTTAAACTCGAGCACAACCTCCACCACTGTGGAGAGCCTCGCAACCATGTTTGCAACGCACGGAATCCCTGACATATTAGTCAGTGACAATGGTCCGTGCTTCACCAGCGCAGAATTCCAAGACTTTATAATCGACCACTGCTTAAATCACGTCAAAACGGCACCGTTCAAGCCGGCCTCCAATGGCCAGGCAGAGAGAGCAGTGCAAATCATTAAACAAGGCATGCTTAAAATCCAAGGTCCCACGCTGCAGGGTCACCTGTCGTGACTGTTGCTGGCATACAGATCTTGTCCGCACTCACTGACTGGGATCCCCCCCGCGCAACTGTTGATGAAAAGGACTTTAAAAACACGGCTCACATTAATCCTCCCAGACAAGCACAAAATCGTTGAGGCAAAGCGCCGTAAGCTGACTGAGTACCATGACAGAAATTCGAGGGGGTGATGGAATGAGATAGGGGACAAAGTGTTTGTACTAAACTGTGGCAGGGGTCCCAAATGGCTTGCAGGGACAGTAACAGGCAAGGAAGGAAACAGACTGCTGGTAGTACAAATGGACAATGGCAAAACCTGCCGGAGGCATGTAGACCAAGTCAAAAGCAGATTTACCAACAACACTGTGGAACCAGAGGCAGACTACAATGTGGAACTCGCACCACACCTGGTGGACAGACAGAGGGAACAACCTGAGGAAAGGGCAATCCCAACAGACAGCCCAGGCGAGTCAACAACAATCACACCAATCGAAACAGACAGCCCAGGCGAGCTATCAGCAACCACACCCAAAGAAAAACAGACACCAAGGCAAACAACTCAACCACAACTCAGACGCTCCACGCGAGAGCGTAGACCACCTGAGAGACTGAACCTATAAAGACAATGAGACCTTGGGGGAGGGTGATGTCATGTATCTTACATTATTATATATAACTGTATCCCAACATGCTATACATGACTGTAATAAGATATGACCTGTAACCACCAGCATACCTTACCACCAGGGGTGCACTTGCAAGAGACAGGTATATAAGGACAGGTCTCAGGCAAGTGCAGCATTCCAGAGCTGTGAAACAAAGGTGCTGGTCCAGAGTGACCTTGACTTCACTCCATGCCTCGTGTGAGTCTGTACTGAGGGGACAGGACTTTACAGGATGTGTACCTATGTGTTGGGTGATGCTGAGACACGTGATTTCAGATTCTTCGAGCTTTCTTCCTTTCCTCCTTCCTGTAGATGCATATTCCAAATGGACTGAATGTGTGATAATGTCGGCAAGCACGTCTGCTGCCACCATTGAAAGCCTATGGGCCATGCTTGCCACGCACGGCCTGCCTGATATCCTTGTAAGTGACAATGGGCCGTACTTTACCAGTGCCGAGTTCAAGAAGTTCATGACCCCCACGGGATCAAACATGTCACATCTGCCCCGTTTAAACCAGCGCCCAATGGTCAGGCAGAACGAGCAGTTCAAACAATCAAGCAGAGCTTGAAAAGGGTAACTGAAGGCTCACTGCAGACTCGCTTATCCCGGGTCCTGTTTAGTTACCGCACAAGACCCCACTCGCTCACTGGGGTTCCTCCCACTGAACTGCTCATGAAAAGGGCACTTAAGACAAGGCTCTCGTTAGTCCACCCTGATCTACACGAACAGGTAGAGAGCAGGCGGCTTCAACAGAATACATATCATGATCGCGCAAATGTGTCACGCGAAATTGAGATCAATGATCCTGTATTTGTGTTGAACTATGGACAAGGTCCCAAGTGGATTGCTGGCACTGTTTTGGCCAACGAGGGGAGTAAGGTGTTTGTGGTCAACCCTCAAATGGACTCACCTGCAGGAAACATTTGGATCAAACCAAACTCAGATTTACGGACTATCCAGAACAACCCACAATAGACTCCACCTTTTTCGACCCTACAACACACACACAAGTGGCAACCGACCCAGCGGTTGACCACGAAGCAGAACCCATCACCCGCAGCAGCCCAGCAGGACTCACCACACCCAGCAGCCCAGCAGGGCTCACCACCCCCAGCAGTTCAGCACGGCCAGCTGCGCAGCAGCCCAGCGAGGGCCCAACAAACGACTCACCAACACCAGCATTTGCACCGAGACAGTCAACCAGGGAAAGGAAGGCCCCAGATCGACTCACATTGTAAATACTTACACTATTGACTTTGGGGGTGAGTGTTGTTCTGTATGTAAACCTGTAAATACCATGTCTAACCACCAGAGGGCTTACCCCCTGGAGTCCCAAGGGAGCAGTATCTAAGGAGGCCTCACAGGCTGGAGAGGCACTCTGAGATCTGTAATAAAGGACTAAGGTCACACTTTACTTTGAGCTTGCAGTATCTAATCTGTCTCTTTATTCAAGACATAACAGATATATTGAGAAGGGACTGAGATGTTTTCTCTCAGAGGGTTGTAAATCTATGGAATTTACTGCCCCAGAGAGCTGTGGAGGCTGGGTCATTGAATATATTTAAGGTGGAGATAGACACATTTTTGAGCGATAAGGGGGTAAAGGGTTATGGGGTGTGGGCAGGAAAGTGGAGCTGAGTCCATGATCAGATCAGCCACGATCTTATTGAATGGCGGAGCAGGCTCGAGGGGCCAATTGGCCTGCTCCTGCTCCTATTTCTTATGTTCTTGTATACAATGCATCACTTTGCAGGGCAGTGGCTGTGAGCACAGGTACAAGAGAAGGCCTTCGATGCAGTCAGTAGAAACGGGTTTAAGAGGTTTGAAGGGATTGAGGGACATAGAAAGAAGGGATTGAGGGATACAGAGATGGCATTGAACAAGAAGGAGATAAGGAAGTGTGGTGCATAGGGACTGAGGCTTAGGCAAATAAGGGATTAAGGAATAAGGAGAGAAGGGATTGACAGATATATTGAGATGCGATTGAAGGATATGAAGAAAAAGGATTGACATATATATTGAGAAGGGATTGATATTGGAGAAAAGTGATTGAGATATTTTGAGAAGGGACTGATATGGAGAGAAGGGATGGAAATATTTTGAGAAGACATTCAGGGATATGGAGAGAAGGGTGAAATGATAGTGTGTTAATGATTTTGGTATTTATTACATTTATCGGCAGAGAAGTCTTCCTCTGTGGAATGGGGGCAGGTAGATAGGATTGACCAATCATGAAGATGTGCTGGGCAAAATATCCTTTTCCTCAAATGAATCCAGTTCCATGCTGAGCGACACCAGGTGCAAAAGGAATTTCAGAAAGGTATCATCATCATCATCATCATCAGTCTCTCGGAATCGAGGAAGACTTGCTTCCACTCTTAGAATGAGTCTTTAGGTGACTGAACAGTCCAATACGGGAACCACGGTCCCTGTCACAGGTGGGGCAGACAGTGGTTGGGGGTTCAGAGAGATAATGACAGCAATGAACAGCGAATCTGTTTTTGACTGTGGGGGAAATACTGGCGAGTATGACTCTCTGCTCTTCAAATAGGGCCACATACTCTTTGACCCCCTACCTGAACAAGCAGACAAGGCCCCGGCTTAACGTCGGACCCACACAACAGCACTCTCTCGGCACCACTCCACGTGTCACTGGCGTGGGGCTCGAACCCACATCTTTCCAATTTTGGGACAAGCGGGCTAGATAACAACCAAGTAAGTGCCTGTCTCCTGCAGAATTCGGTTTTCTCATGCAGAATCACACAGTCGGCTATTTTATTGCAGGAACATGCTTGGACAGATAAGGGCTCGGATGAGAATGGGTGTGACTCTAGCACCTGCACAAGCCCGAGGCTACAACACGACCAGACGGGAGTGAATCTTTCCCTCTTTCCGCTGTGTACTGTACATGTACAGGGGACACTGAGGCACACACGGGGTGTACAGTACCAGACGGGAGTGAGTTGTTCCCCTTTTACACTGTGTACTGTACATGTACAGGGGGCACTGAGACACACACGGGGTGTACAGTACCAGACGGGAGTGAGTTGTTCCCCTTTTACCCTGTGTACTGTACATGTACAGGGGGCACTGAGACACACACGGGGTGTACAGTACCAGACAGGAGTGAACCGTTCCCTTTTACCCGCTGTGTACTGTACATGTACAGGGGGCACTGAGACACACACGGGGTGTACAGTACCAGATGGGAGTGAACCGTTCCCCTTTTACCCTGTGTACTGTACATGTACAGGGGGCACTGAGATACACACAGGGTGTACAGTACCAGATGTGAGTGAACCGTTCCCCTTTACCCGCTGTGTACTGTACATGTACAGGGGGCACTGAGACACACACGGGGTGTACAGTACAAGACGGGAGTGAACCGTTCCCCTTTACCCGCTGTGTACTGTACATGTACAGGGGGCACTGAGACACACACGGGGTGTACAGTACCAGACGGGAGTGAACCGTTCCCCTTTACCCGCTGTGTACTGTACATGTACAGGGGGCACTGAGACACACACGGGGTGTACAGTACCAGACGGGAGTGAACCGTTCCCCTTTACCCGCTGTGTACTGTACATGTACAGGAGCTGCTCCCGGGCCACCGCACCTCCGCTCCTTTTATGGCCCCGACCTGCCGCTGGTGTTCTCACACAGGTCGGGGCCCGGGAGCAGCGTGGATGCCCCGGGAGCAATGTGGAGGCCTCGGGGAGCAGTGTGGGGACCTCGGGGAGCAGTGTGGATGCCCCGGGAGCAGTGTGGTGGCCCCGGGGAGCAGTGTGGAGGCCCCGGGGAGCAGTGTGGAGGCCTCGGGGAGCAGTGTGGAGGCCTCGGGGAGCAGTGTGGGGACCTCGGGGAGCAGTGTGGAGGCCCCGGGGAGCAGTGTGGGGACCTCGGGGAGCAGTGTGGAGGCCCCGGGGAGCAGTGTGGAGGCCTCGGGGAGCAGTGTGGGGACCTCGGGGAGCAGTGTGGGGGCCCCGGGGAGCAGTGTGGGGGCCTCGGGAGCAGTGTGGAGGCCTCGGGGAGCAGTGTGGGGACCTCGGGGAGCAGTGTGGATGCCCCGGGAGCAGTGTGGGGGCCCCGGGGAGCAGTGTGGAGGCCCCGGGGAGCAGTGTGGAGGCCTCGGGGAGCAGTGTGGGGACCTCGGGGAGCAGTGTGGAGGCCCCGGGGAGCAGTGTGGGGGCCTCGGGGAGCAGTGTGGAGGCCTCGGGGAGCAGTGTGGGGACCTCGGGGAGCAGTGTGGAGGCCCCGGGGAGCAGTGTGGGGGCCTCGGGGAGCAGTGTGGAGGCCTCGGGGAGCAGTGTGGGGACCTCGGGGAGCAGTGTGGGGACCTCGGGGAGCAGTGTGGGGACCTCGGGGAGCAGTGTGGGGGCCCCGGGGAGCAGTGTGGAGGCCCCAGGAGCAGTGTGGAGGCCCCGGGAGCAGTGTGGAGGCCTCAGGGAGCAGTGTGGAGGCCCCGGGGAGCAGTGTGGAGGCCCCGGGAGCAGTGTGGAGGCCCCAGGAGCAGTGTGGGGGCCCCGGGGAGCAGTGTGGGGGCCTCGGGGAGCAGTGTGGGGGCCTTGGGGAGCAGTGTGGGGAGCAGTGTGGAGGCCTCGGGAGCAGTGTGGAGGCCCCGGGAGCAGTGTGGGGGCCTCGGGGAGCAGTGTGGGGGCCCCGGGGAGCAGTGTGGGGGCCTCGGGGAGCAGTCTGGAGGCCCCGGGAGCAGTGTGGAGGCCCCGGGAGTAGTGTGGAGGCCCCGGGGAGCAGTGTGGGGGCCTCGGGGAGCAGTGTGGGGGCCTCGGGGAGCAGTGTGGAGGCCTCGGGGAGCAGTGTGGGGGCCCCGGGAGCAGTGTGGGGGCCCCGGGGAGCAGTGTGGAGGCGTACTACTTCAGGAAGCAGCACGAGCTGGTGCAGGAGGGCGACGGCAGTGAAGAGTGACATCATCAAGGTCCAGGTCAGTGATTGGAGCGTGGGCAGATACAACAGGAGCGACGAGAGACTGTGGAGGGACGTGATCGGGGCCCAGGAGAGGCGTGAGTTCGGGGCCAGGGGCCCAGGGGCAACACGGGCCCAGCCCACACTGCGATATGTGTGCGCACTAGGCCTGTGCAGCAGAGCTGGTCTCCAGTCGTCCTGGTTAACCCTCGCCACTGGACCAAGACCTAGCTCTGTCAAGCCCCGTGTGGTGGCTGGTGTGTAACGGTCACCCCACGTTAAAAAAATCCACGCACAGACATCTTCCACCCTTCAGGATGTAGTTCAGGATCTGGAATATTAGGTCCTTCATAGAAACACCTGTCAACTCATCCCTTTTTGGCGTGGAAGCTTCGAGGGACCGCCTTTGATGATGATGATGACAGGCACTGACACACAACTAGTGCAAATAATCCCTCTGATATTGTTTTGATTGGTGCCCTGTTTGTCAATCATTAAAGAAAAGCCAAGAAAAATTCTGGTAACTTTTCCACCCCAGTCAATTGAGTAAAATAGAAATCATTTTGTTTTAAGTTCTCGGGGAGAGAGGGAGGTAGGTGGGGGGGGGGGGAGGGGGGAGGGGGGGGTGGGGGGGGAGGGAGGTGGGTCGTGGGGTGGGGGTGGGGGGAGAGAGGGAGGTGGGGGTGGGGTGGGGGTGGGGGGGGAGGGAGGGGGGGGAGGGGGGGGTGGGGGGGGGTGGGGGGGGGCAGAAAAAAATGCAGTGTCCTGCAAATTCAAAACAAAAATACCCAAGAAATCACTGAACAGAACACATTAAGCTTGTTACCCTGGCTAAAGCAAACTCATTCTGCACAACTAGAGATCACATTTGTAATTTTTGGGGTCAGTTTGAAATGAAGTCAAAATCTAAGATTAAAAATTAGAATCAGGTGATATTATGCTCGTCAAATCTAGAGTTTTTTGAGGATGTAACTAGTAGAGTGGATAAGGGAGAACCAGTAGATGTGGTGTATTTGGACTTTCAAAAGACTTTTGTCAAGGTCCCACACAAGAGATTAGTGTGCAAAATTAAGGCACATGGGATTGGGGGTAATGTATTGATGTGGATAGAGAACTGATTGGCAAACAGGAAGCAAAGAGTGGGAATAAACGGGTCCTTTTCAGAATGGCAGGCAGTGACCAGTGGGGTGCCGCAGGGTTCAGTGCTGGGACCCCAGCTATTTACAATATACATCAATGATTTAGATGAAGGAATTGAATGTAATATCTCCAAGTTTACACATGACACTAAGCTGGGTAGCAGTGTGAGCTGTGAGGAGGATGCTAAGAGGCTGCAGGGGGACTTGGACAGGTTATGTGAATAGGCAAATGCATGGCAGATGCAGTATAATGTGGATAAATGTAAGGTTATCCACTTTGGTGGCAAAAACAGGAAGACAGAATATTATCTGAATGGTGACAGACGAGTAAAAGGGGAGGTGCAACGAGACCTGGGTGTCATGGTACATCAATCACTGAAAGCAGGCATGCAGGTACAGCAGGCAGTAACGAAAGCAAAAGGCATGCTGGCCTTCATAGCAAGGGGATTTGAGAATAGGAGCAGGAAGGCCTTGCTGCAGTTGTACAGGGCCTTGGTGAGACCACACCTTGGGTATTGTGTGCAGTTTTGGTCTCCTAATCTGAGGAAGGATTTGCTTGCTATTGAGGGAGTGCAGCAAAGGTTCACCAGACTGATTCCCGGGATGGCAGGACTGACATATGAAGAAAGACTGGATCGACTAGGCTTATATTCACTGGAATGAAGAAGAATGAGAGGGGACCTCATAGAAACATATAAAATTCTGACGGGATTGGACAGGTTTGATGCAGGAGGAATGTTCCCGATGTTGGGGAAGTCCAGAACCAGGGGACACAGTCTAAGGATAACGGGTAAGCCACATAGGACCGAGATGAGGAGAAACTTTTCACCCAGAGAGTTGTGAACCTGTGGAATTCTCTGCCACAGAAAGTTGTTGAGTCCAGTTCGTTGGACATATTCAAAAGAGAGTTAGATGTGGCCCTTACGGCTAAAGGGATCAGGGGGTATGGAGAGAAGGCTGGGGTGGGGTACTG
>NC_091977.1:7485859-7488045 GCF_044704955.1 Pristiophorus japonicus
CAGCGGTTCAAGAAGGCGGCTCACCACCACCTTCTCGAGGGCGATTAGGAATGGGCAATAAATGCCGGCCTTGCCTGCGATGCCCACATCCCCGGAACGAATAAAAAAAACACACTGCCTGAATGTTTTGGTCGGGGCCTTATCTGAGATTGCTTCTCAAAGTCTGTTCCGACCCACACAGCAACCTGTGACCTGTGACCTGTGACCTGTGTGAAGGGACCCAGTTGCTTTGTTCTGAATCACACTCAGATCTAGCTTTGTGTTAACATCAACGAATGGAAGATATGAGTGATTGAGAAACTTGGTGCAGCTCTGTGGTCAGCGGTTGGGGTTCAGATGGCAGTCTAATCATCAGAGGAAAGTGATAAATATCTTCAGTGCCAGGGTGCAGTCTTGCTGCTAATGGTCGCTGCTCGTGACACACTTCCTACTGGGGCAAGTTCCTGAACTGGCAGTTTTATCAAATCTATTAATATTTAGCTTGTCATTGCATCACCCTGAAGGTTAATTGGGCCCGAGTTTATGGTTTAACTCTGGCATTACTGCTGAGGGTAGCACATGGGATTGGGTGGAGGGGGGCGAAGGGAGGGGAGGGGAGGGGAGGGGAGCGAGGGGAAGGGAGGGGAGAGCGAGGGGAGGGGAGCAAGGGGCAGGGAGGGGGGGTGAGCGGAGGGGAGGAGAGGGGAGGGAGTGGAGGGGAGCGAGGGGAGGGGAGGGGGAGGAGGTGAGGGGAGGGGAGTGCGGGGAAGGGAGTGAGGGGAGGGGAGGGGAGTGCAGGGAGGAGAGTCAGGGGAGGGGAGGGGAGTGAGGGAGGGGAGGGAGAGGAGAGGAGCGAGGGGAGGGAAGGAGGAGCGAAGTGAGGGAAGGGGGAGAGCGAAGGGGAGTGAGGGGAGCGAGGGGAGCGAGGGAAGCGGAGGGGGAGTGAGGGGAGGGAAGGGGAGGGGGAGGGGAGCAAGGGGAGGAGAGCGAGGGAGAGGAATGAGGGGAGGGAAGGGGGAGCGCGGGGAGGGAAGGGGGAGAGGGGAGAGGAGCGAGGGGAGGAGAGCGAGGCGAATGGAGGGGAGCGATAGGAGGGGAGGTAGGGAAGAGGAGTGAGGGGAGGGGAGTGGGGAGAGAGGTGAGGGGAGTGAGGGGAGGGGAGCTAGGGAAGGGGAGGGGGAGCGAGGGGGGGAGGGGAGTGAGGGGAGAGGAGGGGAGCGAGGGGAGGGGAGCGAGGGGGAGGAATGAGGGAAGGGAAGGGGGAGTGAGAGGAGGGAAGGGGAGAGGAGAGGGGAACGAGGGGAGGGGAGCGAGGCAAGTGGAGGGGCGTGATAGGAGGGGAGGTAGGGAAGAGGAGTGATGGGAGGGGAGTGGGGAGAGAGGGGAGGGGTGTGAGGGGAGGGAAGCGAGGGAATGGGATCAAGAAGAGGGAAGGGAGAGCAAGGGGAGGGGAGGGGAGCGAGCGGAGGGAAGTGGGAGAGGAGAGGGGAGGGAGGTGAGGAGAGAGGGGAGTGAGGGGAGGGGAACGAGGGGAGGGCAGCGAGGCGAGGGCAGGGGAGCGAGGGAGGGGACCGAGCAGAGGGGAGGGGATCAAGGGGAGCGGAGGGGGAGCGAGAGGAGAGGAATGAAGGGAGAGGAGCAAGGGAGGGAAGGGAGAGCAAGGGGAGGGAAGCGGGAGGAGGAGGGAGCGAGGGGAGCGAGGGAGGGAGCGAGGGGAGGGAAAGGGAGCGAGGGGAGGGGAAGGGAGCGAGGGGAGGGGAGGGGAGCGAGGGGAGGGGAAGGGAGCGAGGGAGGGGAGCGAGGGGTGGGGAGGGGAGCGAGGGGAGGGGAGCGAGGGGAGGGGAGCGAGGGGTGGGTGAGTGGAGGGGAGTGCGGGGAGGGGAGTGAGGGGAGGGGAGGGGACCGAGGGGAGGGGAGCGAGGGGTGGGGGAGCGAGGGGAGGGGAGGGGAGCGAGGGAAGGGGAGCGGAGGGAGTGGAGGGGAGCGAGGGGAGGGGAGGGGGAGGAGGTGAGGGGAGGGGAGTGCGGGGAAGGGAGTGAGGGGAGGGGAGGGGAGTGCAGGGAGGAGAGTCAGGGGAGGGGAGGGGAGTGAGGGGAGGGGAGGGAGAGGAGAGGAGCGAGGGGAGGGAAGGAGGAGCGAAGTGAGGGAAGGGGGAGAGCGAAGGGGAGTGAGGGGAGCGAGGGGAGCGAGGGAAGCGGAGGGGGAGT
>NC_091977.1:7488245-7546997 GCF_044704955.1 Pristiophorus japonicus
AAGAGGAGTGATGGGAGGGGAGTGGGGAGAGAGGGGAGGGGTGTGAGGGGAGGGAAGCGAGGGAATGGGATCAAGAAGAGGGAAGGGAGAGCAAGGGGAGGGGAGGGGAGCGAGCGGAGGGAAGTGGGAGAGGAGAGGGGAGGGAGGTGAGGAGAGAGGGGAGTGAGGGGAGGGGAACGAGGGAGGGCAGCGAGGCGAGGGCAGGGGAGCGAGGGGAGGGGACCGAGCAGAGGGGAGGGGATCAAGGGGAGCGGAGGGGGAGCGAGAGGAGAGGAATGAAGGGAGAGGAGCGAGGGGAGGGAAGGGAGAGCAAGGGGAGGGAAGCGGGAGAGGGAAGGGGAGCGAGGGGAGCGAGGGGAGGGGAGCGAGGGGAGGGAAAGGGAGCGAGGGGAGGGGAAGGGAGCGAGGGGAGGGGAGGGGAGCGAGGGGAGGGGAAGGGAGCGAGGGGAGGGGAGCGAGGGGTGGGGAGGGGAGCGAGGGGAGGGGAGCGAGGGGAGGGGAGCGAGGGGTGGGTGAGTGGAGGGGAGTGCGGGGAGGGGAGTGAGGGGAGGGGAGGGGACCGAGGGGAGGGGAGCGAGGGGTGGGGGAGCGAGGGGAGGGGAGGGGAGCGAGGGAAGGGGAGCGAGGGGTGGGGGAGTGGAGGGGAGTGCGGGGAGGGGAGCGAGGGGAGGGGAGGGGAGCGAGGGGAGGGGAGCGAAACGAGGGGTTGGGGAGCGAGGGGAGGGGAGCGAGGGGTTGGGGAGCGAGGGGAGGGGAGCGAGGGGAGGGGAGCGAGGGGAGTGGAGGGGAGCGAGGGGAGGGGAGCGAGGGGAGGGGAGGGGAGCGAGGGGAGGGGAGCGAGGGGAGTGGAAGGGAGCGAGGGGAGCGAGGGGAGGGGAGCGAGGGGAGGGGAGGGGAGCGAGGGGAGGGGAGCGAGCGGAGGGGGTCACAGAGTTCGGTTTCCGTGTAACGGAGTTTTCAGTGGCCTGCGGCAGTGCGCGGGGCAGCGACGGCGAGAACCGTAGACACGGGCTCAGCCCTCGGAGCTTGGCCTCCAACACTGCGCCCATTCCCGCTCCGTGCAAGGCTCCGTGCCAGATGTGTGTGTGCCCCAGGAAGTATGCCCAATCAAATTGCATCGAGTTACATCCAGTGTCCAGCACAGAAACAGGCCATCCGGCCCAATAGGTCCGTGTCGGGGTTTGTGATCCACACCAGCCTCCTCTTCATCTCACCCCGGCAACATAACCTTCTATTCTTTCCTCCCTCATGTGGTTATCCAGCTTCCCCTTAAATGCATCTATATTACTCGCCTCAACCACTCCCTGAGGCAGTGAGTTCCACATTCTCACCACTCTCTGGGTAAACAAGGTTGACAGAGAGGAGATAAGCTGTAGACTGCAGGTCAGGTGGGCAGAACAGTGGCAAATGGAATTCAATCCAGAGAAGTGTGAGGTAATGCAGTTGGGGAGGGGCAACAAGGCAACGGAATACACATTAAATGGGAGGACACTGAGAGGTGTAGAGGAACAGAGGGACCTTGGAGTGCAGGTCCACAGATCCTTAAATGTAGCAGGACAGGTCGATAAGGTGGTAAAAAATCCATTCGGAATGCTTTCCTTTATTAGCCGAGGCATAGAATACAAGAGCAGGGAGGTTATGCTTCAACTGCATACAACACTAGTTAGGCCACAGCTGGAGTACTGCGTGCAATTCTGGTCACCGCATTACAGGAAAGATGTGATTGCACTGGAGAGGGTACAGAGGAGATTTACGAGAATGTTGCCAGGACTGGAGAATTTTGGCGATGAGGAAAGATTGGACAGGCTGGGGTTGTTTTCCTTGGAACAGAGGAGACGGGGAGACCTTATTGAGGTGTATAAAATTATGAGAGGCCTAGACAGAGGGGATAGGAAGGGCCTATTTCCCTTGGCAGAGGGGTCAATAACCAGGGGGCATAAATTTAAAGTAATTGGTAGGTGGTTTAGAGGGGATTTGAGGGGAAATTTCTTCACCAGAGGGGTGGAGGTGGTCTGGAACTCACTGCCTGAAAGGGTGGTAGAGGCAGAAACCCTCACCACATTTAAAAAGTACTTACATAAGAACATAAGAACATAAGAATTAGGAACAGGAGTAGGCCATCTAGCCCCTCGAGCCTGCTCCGCCATTCAACAAGATCATGGCTGATCTGGCCGTGGACTCAGCTCCACTTACCCACCCGCTCCCCATAACCCTTAATTCCCTTATTGGTTAAAAATCTATCTATCTGTGACTTGAATACATTCAATGAGCCAGCCTCAACTGCTTCCTTGGGCAGAGAATTCCACAGATTCACAACCCTCTGGGAGAAGAAATTCCTTCTCAACTCGGTTTTAAATTGGCTCCCCCATATTTTGAGGCTGTGCCCCCTAGTTCTAATCTCCCCGACCAGTGGAAACAACCTCTCCTGCCTCTATCTTGTCTATCCCTTTCATGATTTTAAATGTTTCTATAAGATTACCCCTCATCCTTCTGAACTCCAAGGAGTGAAGACCCAGTCTACTCAATCTATCATCATAAGGTAACCCCCTCATCTCCGGAATCAGCCTAGTGAATCGTCTCTGTACCCCCTCCAAAGCCAGTATATCCTTCCTTAAGTAAGGTGACCAAAACTGCACACAGTACTCCAGGTGCGGCCTCACCAATACCCTGTACAGTTGCAGCAGGACCTCCCTGCTTTTGTATTCCATCCCTCTCGCAATGAAGGCCAACATTCCATTCGCCTTCCTGATCACCTGCTGCACCTGCAAACTAACTTTTTGGGATTCGTGCACAAGGACCCCCAGGTCCCTCTGCACCTCAGCATGTTGTAATTTCTCCCCATTCAAATAATATTCCCCTTTAATGTTTTTTTTCCCCAAGGTGGATGACCTCACACTTTCCGACATTGTATTCCATCTGCCAAACCTTAGCCCATTTGCTTAACTTGGATGTGCACCTGAAGTGCTGTAACTTACAGGGCTATGGACCGAGAGCTGGAAAGTGGGATTAGGCTGGATAGCCTCTTGGTCGGTCGGCGCGGACATGGTGGGCCGAAATGGCCTCCTTCTGTGATTTTATGATTCTATAAGGCTCTTCTGAATTCCCTACTGGATTTATTAGTGACTGTCTTGTATTGATGACCCCTTGTTCTGGTCTCCCCCACAATGGAAGCATCTTCTGTACATCCGCCTGATTGAACCCTTTCAGAAGCTGAACACCTCTATCAGGTCACCTCGCGGCCTTCTCTTTTCTGGAGAAAAGAGCCCTAATAAATTAGGAGGGGGAATTCCTGGGATGTGGGCGTCGCTGGCAAGGCCGGCATTCACTGCCCATCCCTAATTGCCCTCGAGAAGGTGGTGGTGATCCGCCTTCTTGAATCGCTGCAGTCCGCGATATGGGTGGGCCAGTGCTGATCACGGTTGTGCGATGCTGATATAATTACCCGGGGGTACATTGCTGGAGGAAAGTATGGCTGTCAGTCACCCGCTTTCTTAGTTACATACCTAGGGGTATCCATGTGTACAAATGTAGACAAGCGACTAAAAGTGAGTGGGGGTGACTGGCAGCTCCAACCTGGCCCCTGGGACACTGAGGGTACCATGTCCAGCTGTCCAAGGTCATCTCACTGCAAACTGTGTCCAATTCTGGGCACCACACTTTAGGAAGGATGTGAAGGCCTTAGCGAGGGCGCAGAAAGGATTTCTGATAATGATTCCAGGGCTGAGGGACTTCAGTTACGTGGATAGACTGGAGAAGTTGGAGCAGAGAAGGCTGAGAGGAGATTTGATCGAGATGTTGAAAACCATGAGGGGTCTGGACAGAGTAGATCGAGAGAAACTGTTCCCATCGAGAACCAGAGGGCACAGATTTAAGGTGATTGGCGAAATAAGCAAAGGCGACATAAGTAAAACTTTTTTACGCAGCGAGGGGTTAGGGTCTGGAATGCGCTGCCTGAGAGGGTGGTGGAGGCAGAGTCAATCATTGCTTTCAAAAGGGAGTTGGATAAATACCTGAAAGAAAAAATGTTGCAGGGCTGCGGGGAAAGGGCGGGGGAGGGGAGTGGGTCTGGCTGAGGTGCTCTTGCAGAGAGCCGGCACGGGCTCGACGGGCCGAATGGCGCCCTTCTGTGCTGTAACCGTTCTATGAAACTCCGCACAGGTTCCCAGCACAGCGGTGACTTCGCACCAGCAGCGAGCCCAAGGCAGGTTATGCGCTGACCACACTCGACCAGCTCCGCTGGACGGACCACATCATCTGCAAGTGCTCTACTCGGAACTCCTACACGGCAGGCGAGCACCTCGAGTCTCATCGCCGAGAGCATGCAGAAACCAAGCGCAGGCAGCGGAAGGAGCGTGCGGCAAACCTGTCCCACCCTCCCCTTCCCTCAACCACTGTCTGTCCCACCTGTGACAGGGACTGTGGCTCTCGTATTGGACTGTTCAGCCACCTAAGGACTAAGTGGAAGCAAGTCTTCCTCGATTCCGAGGGACTGACTGATGATGATGATGATGAGAAGGTTCTCGAAACAGCTTGTGGCGTTCTGTCGCTGGGAGCCAGCTATTCTCGCACGTTAAGCGTTAACGTCAACGGATCGTCGCAAGCTGCCGCCAGTCACACGCGCCTGGGTCAGTTAGTCGACTGTTTGTGGATGAACCAATCAAGTGGCGAAGGCCGCTTGTGTGCGGAGGCAGCAATGAGGTCCAAAATTCCCCGAGGGATCGATGCATCAGAGCAACAGGGCGCTAACCCTTGCCACGGTGCCAGGCTTCCCACTGGTGCAGGGCATCGCAGATGGCCCCCATGTGCTATATATTACGTATGTAACTATGTAATAGTTGCCACCAGAGGGCGCGACTGTTGGAGTCCTAATGGTCACCTGCACACGCGTGCAGGGCCAGGATAAAAGGTTGGCTGCCATGTTGTTTGGGCACTCTGGAGTTGTAATAAAGAAGACTAAGATCACACTAAGTTTAGCTCACAGTACTCAGCCTCGTGGAGTTCTTCTATACACCACACTATACTCCCTAGAGGCCATCTGATGACCGCCAGGATGCACTACTGTTCTCTGCAAAGGGTGATCCCACAATCACCCCGTGCAGCAACACATCTAATTTGCCAGTCATCCCACCCGGGGATTGGATACTGCACCAATTTATCAACTTCAACAATGATCTTTCTTTGGCAGTGGCTGGAAAGGCCGGCATTTATTGCCCATCCCTAATTGCCCCTTGAGAAGCCTTCTTGAACCGCTGCAGTCCGTGTGCTGAAGGTGCTCCCACAGTGCTGTTAGGGAGTTCCAGGATTTTGAACCAACGACGATGAAGGAACGGCCGATATATTTCCAAGTCGGGATGGCGTGTGACTGGGAGGGGAACGTGGAGGTGGTGGTGTTCCCATGCGCCTGCTGCCCTTGTCCTTCTAGGCGGTAGAGGTCGCGGGTTTGGGAGGTGCTGCCGAAGAAGCCTTGGCGAGTTGCTGCAGTGCATCTTGTAGATGGTGCACACTGCAGCCAGGGTGCGCCGGTGGTGGAGGGAGTGAGTGTAGAAGGTGGTGGATGGGGGGCCCATCAAGCGGGCTGCCGTATTCTGATGGCGTTGAGCTTGTTGTTGTTGTTGCAACGGAACTCGTCCACTTTAAGTCTCCACATTCAGTTTTCTGCCACGCCAGTTTGGCTGGGGTCCGTTCCCCAACTCTTCTCAAAGGTGGACAAATATTTCGAAGTCATTGTGAAGCTTCATAAAGTTTGATGCAATATTTACCCCCATGTGCAGGCACATCTCTTTAAATGTTAAGCTGCTAACCTAACTGTGTGAGTGTCCCATTAGCCTCGCCACCAGTGAGGGCCAAAAGCTGTGCCTGCATCCTGCAAAATTGTATTCTCAGCTCAGATTGAGGGGTGATCTAACTGAGGTAGGTGGTGTGATAAGATGTTTAAATGATTTGATGGAGAAATTCGATTAGTTTGCGCCTCCCGTTACTGCCCCTGGGGGGGGCGCTAGCCGGGCACAAGCGACTTTCCATCCGGGCGCGACACTGTTACTGACTCCCGCTAAATTCCGTGAGGGTTTAGTGGCGGCGGCGGTAACCGGCAGCGCCTCGCTCCACTGCGCCGGCGATCACGACATCATTGCCGTGCGCAGTGACCGAGTTTGTCGCCAGCGACAACATCAGGAGGTTATGGACTGGGCTGTCGGCCGCCCGCGGGGAGCTGGTTAAAGGGGAGGTGACACTTTAAAAAAAAAAACGTGCGACTAACTCCAGTTATACAGGGCCTGGGTGAGACCGCACCTGGAGTAGTGTGGTGCAGTTTTGGTCTCCTTACCTAAGAAAGGATATACTTGCCATAGAGGGAGTGCAGCGAAGGTTCACCAGACTGATTCCTGGGATGGGGGGATTGTCGTATGGGGAGAGATTGGGTCGACTAGGCCTGTATTCACTGGAGTTTAGAAGAATGAGAGGGGATCTCATTGAAACGTATAAAATTCTGACTGGGTTGGATAGATTGGATGTGGGGAGGATGTTTCCCCTGGGGCTGGGAAGTCTAGAACAAGGGGTCACAGTCTCAGGATACGGGGTAGGAAATTTAGGACCGAGATGAGGAGAAATGTTTTCACTCAGAGGGTGGTGAACCTGTGGAATTCTCTACCACAGAAGGCTGTGGAGGCCACGTCACTGAATATATTTAAGAGGGAGATAGATAGATTTCTAGACACAAAAGGCATCAAGGGGTATGGAGAAAAAGCGGGAATATGGTGTTGAGATAGAGGATCAGCCTTGATCATATTGAATGGTGGTGCAGGCTCGAGGGGCCGAATGGCCTACTGCTGCTCCTATTTTCTATGTTTCTATGTTACCCGGTTGCGGCCTGATGCCGGGTGGATCGTGGGGTCCATGCCACGAGCTGGCAGCCCAGCACCCCGCTTGAGTGACGGACTGTCGCCGCGGCAACCCGCTCCCCGCTGGTCCAGGCAGGAACCCCCGGAGTTGGCAGCTTGGCCCTCCCCTTTACAGACGGCCGGGGCCCCTTTCCACGCGGCAGAGTTATGCGTCCCGGAGTGTACCTCTGCGCCCCGCTCCCACCCTTCTCCTGCCCCGCAGAGGAAGTGGAGGGCAGTGTTTGGTGCTCCACTTGTACTCAAGGGGCGGTAACCCCAATAGCGTGAGTGGGGCGAGACTTCCGCGCCTGGCACAGGAACTCCCGCTTCCCGGCTGTTTCCGTCCCCGAAATGGTCGCTACGCAATCACCGCGCCCCCCCCCCGCTCCCCCCCCACAATAAACCATCTCTCTGCTGGGGGAATCCAGAACAAGGGGGCATAACCATAAAATTAACAGCTTTTTGGGGAGAGAGTTCCAGATTTCCACTACGCTTTGTGTGAAGAAATGATTCCTGACATCACCCTTGAATGGCCTTGCTCCAATTTAACGTTATATCCTCTTGTTCTGGACTCCCCAACCAGAGAAATGGTTTCTCTCTATCTACTCCTTTGATCATCTTAAGACATCTCAGTTCAATCACCGGTTAGGCTATTTTTATGTCTGACTGACCCCTTCCCTTTCTTTAACGGTTTAAGGTCCAACACCACCTCCAGTGTGCCAGTGCAGCCTTCGGCCACCTGAGGAAGAGAGTGTTTGAAGACCAGGCCCTCAAATCTACCACCAAGCTCATGGTCTACAGGGCTGTAGTAATACCCGCCCTCCTGTATGGCTCAGAGACGTGGACCATGTACAGTAGACACCTCAAGTCGCTGGAGAAGTACCACTAACGATGTCTCCGCAAGATCCTGCAAATCCCCTGGGAGGACAGACGCACCAACGTTAGCGTCCTTGACCAGGCCAACATCCCCAGCATTGAAGCACTGACAACACTCGACCAGCTCCGACACAAGACTCCCAAAGCAAGCGCTCTACTCGGAACTCCTTCACGGCAAGCGAGCCCCAGGTGGGCAGAGGAAACGTTACAGGGACACCCTCAAAGCCTCCCTGATAAAATGCAACATCCCCACCGACACCTGGGAGTCCCTGGCCAAAGACCGCCCTAAGTGGAGGAAGTGCATCCGGGAGGGCGCTGAGCACCTCGAGTCTCATCGCCGAGAGAGTGCAGAAACCAAGCGCAGGCAGCGGAAGAAGCGTGCGACAAACCTGTCCCACCCTCCCCTTCCCTCAACCACTATCTGTCCCACCTGTGACAGAGACTGTAAATCCCGTATTGGACTGTTCAGTCACCTGAGAACTCACTTTTATGGTGGAAGCAAGTCTCCCTCGATTCCTAGGGACTGCCTATGATGATGATGAAAGTCCTTTCTACAGCCCGATCCTCTCAGTCAGGACCTTGGTCCTGGCCCAGTTCAGGGGCAGCCTATCCTAACGGTACAGCTCCTTCCTGTCCCAGTACTGGTGCCAGTGTCCCATGAAATGCAACTCCTCTCTCCCACAACAGTCCTTCAGTTGGAGCAATTATTCCAAGGCCACATTTCCCCGCAGGAGTCAGTGGACCAGTGCTGGGAACCACAGTTCAATTTACCCCTTCCAAGGCCAATGGCACCCTCAGCTCCAGTGTCCAAGCTGTGTCCAGGCTGTGAGCAACTAAGAACATAAGAATTAGGAGCAGGAGTAGACCAAACGTCCCCTCGAGGCTGCTCCGCCATTCAATAAGATCATGGCTGATCTTCAACCTCAACTCCACTTTACTGCTCGATCCTCATATCCCTTGATTCCCTTTGTTGTGTATAGAAGAACTCCACGAGGCTGAGTACACAAAAATAGTAATCTCAGGATTGCTACCAGTGCCACGTGCTAGTCAGAGTAGGAATCGCAGGATAGCTCAGATGAATACGTGGCTTGAGCAGTGGTGCAGCAGGGAGGGATTCAAATTCCTGGGACATTGGAACCGGTTCTGGGGGAGGTGGGACCAGTACAAACCGGACGGGTAAGACCAGAACCAATGTCCTTGGAGAACTGTTTGCTAGTGCTGTCGGGGAGGAGTTAAACTACCATGGCAGGGGGATGGGAACCTATGCAGGGAGACAGAGGGAAATAAAATGGAGACAGAAACAAAAGATAGAAAGGAGAATAGTAAAAGTGGAGAGCAGAGAAACCCAAGGCAAAAAACAAAAAGGGCCACTTTATAGCAGAATTCTAAAGGGTCAAAGTGTGTTAAAAAGACAAGCCTGAAGGCTCAGTGCCTCAATGCGAGGAGTATTCAGAATAAGGTGGACGAACTAACTGCGCAGATAGCAGTTAACGGGTATGATGTGATTGGCATCACGGAGACATGGCTCCAGGGTGACCAAGGCTGGGAACTCAACATCCAGGGGTATTGAACATTTGGGAAGGATAGACAGAGAGGAAAAGGAGGCGGGGTGGCATTGCTGGTTAAAGAGGAAATTAATGCAATTGTAAGGAAGGACATTAGCTTGGATGATGTGGAATCGGTATGGGTGGAGCTACGGAATACCAAAGGGCAGAAAATGCTAGTGGGAGTTGTGTACAGGCCATCAAATAGTAGCAGTGAGGTTGGGGACAGCATCAAACAAGAAATAAGGGATGTGTGTAATAAAGGTACAGCAGTAATCATGGGCGACTTTAATCTACATATTGATTTGGCTAACCAAACTGGTAGCAATGTGGTGGAGGAGGATTTCCTGGAGTGTATTAGGGATGGTTTTTTAGACCAATATGTCGAGGAACCAACCAGAGAGCTGGCCATCCTAGACTGGGTGATGTGTAATGAGAAGGGACTAATTAGCAATCTTGTTGTGTGAGGCCCCTTGGGGAAGAGTGACCATAATATGGTAGAATTCTTTATTAAGATGGAGAGTGACAAAGTTAATTCAGAAACTAGGGTCCTGAACTTAAGGAAAGGTAACTTTGATGGTGCCAGATTAGACTGGCAAATGATACTTAAAGGGTTGACGGTGGATAGGCAATGGCAAACATTTAAAGATCACATGGATGAACTTCAGCAATTGTACATCCCTGTTTGGAGTAAAAATAAAATGGGGAAGGTGGCTCAACCATGGCTAACAAAGGAAATTAAGGGTAGTGTTAAATCCAAGGAAGAGTCATACAAATTAGCCAGAAAAAGCAGCAAACCGGAGGACTGGGATAAATTTAGAATACAGCAGAGGAGGACAAAGGGTTTAATTAAGAGGGGGGAAATAGAGTACGAGAGGAAGCTTGGCGGGAACATAAAAAATGACTGCAAAAGCTTCTATAGCTATGTGAAGAGAAAAAGATTAATGTAGGTCCCTTGCAGTCAGATTTGGGTGAATTTATAATGGGGAACAAAGAAATGGCAGACCAATTGAACAAGTACTTTGGTTCTGTCTTCACAAAGGAAGACACAAATAACGTTCCCGATGTACTAGGGGACCGAGGGTCTAGAGAGAAGGAGGAATTGAAGGATATTCTTATTTGGCAGGAAATTGTTTAGGGAAATTGACGGGATTGAAGGCCGATAAATCCCCAGGGCCTGATCGTCTACATCCCAGAGTACTTAAGGATGTGACCCTAGAAATAGTGGATGTATTGGTGATAATTTTCCAACAGTCTATCGACTCTGGATCAGTTCCTATGGACTGGAGGGTAGCTAATGTAACACCATTTTTTTAAAAAGGTGGGAGAGAGAAAACGGGTAATTATAGACCAGTTAGCCTGACATCGGTAGTGGGCAAAATGTTGGAATCAATCATTAAGGATGAAATAGCAGCACATTTGGAAAGCAGTGATAGGATAGGTCCAAGTCAGCATGGATTTATGAAGGGGAAATCATGCTTGACAAATCTTCTGGAATTTTTTGAGGATGTAACCAGTAGAGTAGACAGGGGAGAACCAGTGGATGTGGTGTATTTGGAATTTCAAAAGGCTTTTGACAAGGTCCCACACAAAAGATTGGTGTGCAAAATCAAAGCACATGGTATTGGAGGTAATGTACTGACGTGGATAGAGAACATAATAAGAACATAAGAACATAAGAATTAGGAACAGGAGTAGGCCATCTAGCCCCTCGAGCCTGCTCCACCATTCAAAAAGATCATGGCTGATCTGGCCGTGGACTGGCCAAAGAAGCTGCAGGGTGATCTGGCCGTGAACTGGTTGGCAGACAGGGAGCAGAGAGTCGGGATTAACGGGTCCTTTTCAGAATGGCAGGCAGTGACTAGTGGGGTGCTGCAGGGCTCAGTGCTGGGACCCCAGCTCTTTACAATATATATTAATGATTTGGATGATGGAATTGAGTGTAATATCTCCAAGTTTGCAGTTGACACTAAACTGGGTGGTGGTGTGAGCTGTGAGGAGGTCGCTAAGAAGCTGCAGGGTGATTTGGACAGGTTTGGCGAGTGGGCAAATACATGGCAGATGCAGTATCATGTGGATAAATGTGAGGTTATCCATTTTCGGGGCAAAAACACGAAGGCAGAATATTATCTGAATGGCGGCAGATTAGGAAAAAGGGAGGTGCAGCGAGACCTGGGTGTCATAATTCATCAGTCATTGAAGGTTGGCATGCAGATACAGCAGGCAGTGAAGAAGGCAAATAGTATGTTGGCTTTCATAGCAAGGGGATTTGAGTATAGGAGCAGGGAAGTCTTACTGCAGTTGTACAGGGCCTTGGTGAGGCCCCACCTGGAATATTGTGTTCAGTTTTGGTCTCCTGATCTGAGGAAGGATGTTCTTGCTATTGAGGGAGTGCAGCGGAGGTTCACCAGACTGATTCCTGGGATGGCAGGACTGACATATGAGGAGAGACTGGATCAACTGGGCCTGTATTCACTGGAATTTAAAAGGATGAGAGGGGATCTCATAGAAACATATAAAATTCTGACGGGACTGGACAGATTAGATGCAGGAAGAATGTTCCCGATGTTGGGGAATTCCAGAACCAGAGGACATAGTCTTAGGATAAGGGGTAAGCCATTTAGGACTGAGATGTGGAGAAACTTCTTCACTCAGAGAGTTGTTAACCTATGGAATTCCCTACCGCAGAGAGTTGTTGATGCCAGTTCATTGGATATATTCAAGAGGGAGTTAGATATGGCCCTTGCGACTAAAGGGATGAAGGGGTATGGAGAGAAAACAGGAAAGGGGTACTGAAGGAATGATCAGCCATGATCTTATTGAATGGTGGTGCAGGCTCGAAGGGCCTGATGACCTACTCCTGCACCTATTTCCTATGTTTCTATGTTATTGTGAGCTAAACTTAGTGTGACCTTAGTCTTCTTTATTACCACTCCAGATTGCCTAAACAACATGGCAGCCAACCTTTTATACTGGCCCTGCATGTATGTGCAGGTGACCATTAGGACTCCAACAGTCACGCCCTCTGGTGGCAAGTATTACATAGTTACATACGTAACACCCTTAGGGCTAGACTTTCCACTTCACATAGCCCATCTAAGGCCCATCTATCGCCCAAAGCGGACCTCTATCACCCATTTTCAACAAAAAATGGAAACTAGGCCCAAAACATCGCTGGAAAAATAGGCGCCCAAGTTTCAACTCACTTCGACGAAATGATCGGCGAACTGATCGCTGACACAAGGCCCATCCCAACTATCGGCACATAGCCGGCACTTCGCTGGGTTGATGGAAGTCCAAAAACATCGCTGAGAAATAGTTGCTTTTCCCGGGCACTACGGACCCCATTTTGAAGATCGGAGGAAGGGTGGAGGCAACAGAAAAAAAGGAGCTAAATAGTTGTGAGTTATTTAGAGAGTTATTTATAGATAGATCAACTCAGAATATTATATTATGGTATATATATATATAGATAGTAGGTATTGTATAGGCATTTATTTTGGTGAAAAGTGCTTTTATAGATAGTGAAAATAATAATTGATATTGTTGGGGCCTATTAGACTGACTGGTATACAATGTAGAGAGAGTAGAGAGGTTAGAGACTAGAGAGTAGAGTGATTGGTTAAATTTAGTGAAAGTAATTATTGATAGTGATGGGGCCTATGCTTTCTCTGCCATTACTTGTAACTGCTCACACACTGGTTACTGAAAGGATCAATCGAAGAGATGACAGAGTAATGCGTAGACGGAGACGAAGACAGAGGAGAGCGGACAGCCAACGAAGGTACTTGGAAAAGCAATCTTACCTGAACTTGTCTGAAAATCTTGTCTTAGGAGGCTGCGATTCCGGAAGGAGGTCATCAGTGAGATATGTCAACTCGTCAAGGGTGATCTGCAGCCTTCCAGCACCATCAGAACCGCACTGTCCGTTGAGGTGAAGGTTACTGCTGCCCTAGACTTTTACGCTTCGGGATCTTTTCAGGCTTCAGCTGGCGACATCTGCCATATCTCTCAGCACCTCATGCACTGCCGCATTCGACAGGTGACTGAAGCCCTTTACGCTCGCAGGATGGACTTCATAAGCTTCCCAATGACCAGGGAGGCACAGACCGAGAGGGCTTTGGGTTTCTCGAGAATAGTAGATGTCCCCAAGGTGCAGGGAGCAATAGACTGCACGCACATTGCCCTGAAAGCACCCTTAAAGAAAACGGAGGTTTTTTGTAACAGAAAGGGGTTCCACCCCCTAAATGTGCAGCTTGTTGTCGACCACAACCAAATAATTATGACAGTAAATGCTACATTTCCTGGCAGCATCCATGATGCGCACATCCTACGTGAGAGTGTTATCTGTAAGGGGTGGTTTTCAGGGGGTCAGCTTTCCCTTCTGACCTTATATGAGCGGTTCCGAATCGCTCCCTGACCCTTGGTTCTAGACACTGGAATTATGAAGGGACTGTGACAGACTTGGACAGACAATCGGTTTCAAGGTAGGAAGCAGGTATGGCTTTATTGTGTTTAAAAAGAAGTAAAAGGCAAACCTTTAATAACACACACAGACCAATACACACTGAAGGGTACAACACATTGAATAAAATGTCAAATTACAGCCTGTGAGGAAAAGAATACAGTTTAAACTCTAAATGGGGTAAAAAGGAGAATGCAGATACATTTACACAAGTTATCCCAGCCTCCCCCCTCCCAATTCCCCTGACTAACTAAGTTATAGCTCTGGGGGGTTCAGGGGCTATGCTCACCAATCCCTTTAAACAGTTGCCAGTGAATCGCGGTTTCGGGGTTCGCTGCACTTGGCCTTCTAGGCGAGCCGTACCCCGGTCGGAGGAGAGGACTTCGGACTGCGTAGTCTTCGGTTGGGGTGCATCCGTTGATGCGCTAAGTTGCGTTTTGGATGTATGGGGTAAGTACCCACTTTCTTTGGTTTTAGTTATTCCTTTTAGATAATTTCTCACCCGTTGGCCGTTCAGAAGTAGATTGTAGAGTGGAAATAAATGTCGATTCTTCGGTTTTTGCTGAGTTGGTTTTGGTTGGTCGTTTCGCTGGTTGTGGTGGCCCGGGTTTGTCAATTTGGTTGCTGACAACCTTCCGTTTCGTGGGCCTCGTGCTCGGTCGGTTCTTGACGATTTCTTGTAGGTTCCTTCACGACTCCATTTCTTCACTCCGGCTGCTTGTGTCTGCCTGTGTTCCCTTCGAGTCTGTGTTCTGTTCCAATCTGTGTTCCCTTCGAGTCTGTGTTCTGCTAGTTTGTGTTCTGCTTCTCTCCTGTGTTCTGCTAGTTTCTGTGTTCTGCTGGTCTTTCCTTGTAAAACTGGGGGATAGATATATCCCCAAAAAAAGGCTCCGTTATCTCCCATCAAGTCTCTTGGGCTCGGTTTAAACTGTTCTGCCCACTGATTTTCAAAAGTCTCCTTTGTCAGCAGTAACTCGATTAGGGTGTGAGAATGTGCTAGCACTGGTTTTGCATTGTTTTAGGATTGTCCAGTTTCTTGACCATGATTTCCATTGTGCTTGATTGGGTAATTCGATTATCTCTCAGGGGGTGAATAGCCTGGGGTCTTTAATACACGAATTTGCTTCAGAGGTTGACCCCACCTCCTGTATTTGGTAACTCTTTTTTGCAGCCAAAATGTTGTAGAATCTTAAAATTGATTTGCTCCTTCCCATAGATGTTTAGGGGATCTCAAGCTTCTTTAATTTAGGTCCATTTTGAATTCCCTTTCCTATGAGTCCAAACACTGGGGGGGGGGGTCTCCATGAATGCATCCCCTTTTATCCCCCGCAGGCCTCGTCTACCCCTTTAAACTAATTTTAAAAGCCCAGAAATGGATTCTTCTCCTCTGCAGGGGAAAGGTACCTGGAATCTTTGCGAGATATTGATCAATTCTACATATCCCTGACCTGTTTGTCAATCAGCCAGAAGGTCACGGTTGGGTGCCGGGGGATAAGGGATACGGACTTGCCAGTTGGCTGATGACCCCTCTGTGTAATCCTGTCACTGAAGCAGAGAAGCGTTACAATGAAAGTCACATAGCGACACGCAACGTCGTCGAAAAGACAATTGGAGTCCTAAAGCAGCGCTTCAGATGCCTGGACCGTTCTGGAGGCTGCCTACAGAATCACCCTGACCAGGTCGCTGGGTTTATTGTGGTGTGTTGCATGCTGCATAAGGAGAGGACAGGTAATGCCAGATCGGGCTGCAGGCCCACCTCCAGAAGGAGGGGAGACGGAAGAGTCAGCCGGCAAGGAGGAAGAGGAGGAAGAGGAGGAAGAGGAGGCAGACGAGGACCTGGGCGAGGGTAATCAGCCTGGCGATCTAGCCTCTGCACCACCACCCTCGCCAGGAGACCAATACCCAGTGGCAGCTACGTGGCTGCTAAGCTGTTGCGTCAGCAGCCCATTTATGACGCTTCGCATGAACTTACAATGTGGGTATTCACATTTGCATTTACAGTTACGGTTAATCAAAAGTTTAATTTGCATGGGGTTTCATTTTTGCCTTGCCTGCAGTGGCCTGGCATCTGCATTAATGCTTAGCTTAAGTAAAGTGAGGCTATAATAAAAGACTGAACAAATAATGATGAACAACTGTAAATATGTTATATGTTAGATATTATGCTTAATGTAACTAAGAGAGAAGGCACAACAATTGTTGAATTCAATAAATTTTTTTTATTAACACAACGAATTATTAAAAAAATGATTTAACAACACCCGCCTCTCCCCCTCCTCCAACCCACCCTTCCCCCCCAAACCCCAAACAACCGTGAACAAAGTACCAAACGTTAAAAAATATTAACAATTTAACAATGTAATTGAAAAACACACCCGCTCCCGACCCGTGGCCATGTTTCTCTCCAGGTCCTTTCCCACCCCGTGTTCTTGCCCCACCCACCCGTTTTGGTCCACGCAGACCGACACGAACGCGTTGTGCAGAGTGGGACGGCAAGACTTCCTGCCATGTTGGAGGTGACGGAGTGGATGCAGAAGCCTGAGGCTCCACTTCCGAGTCAGGAGGAGCTGTGTCCTCCGTACTCTCTTGAGTGCGAGGGGTCTCACTCAGAGCCGACACGACACCGTGGGGTGGGGGTGGGGGTGGGGGGGGGGGGCAGCCGTGTCCAGCCAGCAACGCATGCCGAAGGGCATTGGTTGCGGCGGTCTTTCCTCGAATTGCCTCCAAGGTCTCCCGTGCTATCTCCGTTTGCACGGAAGACCAGTTGGAGAAGTTTGTGTTGAGCTGGCTCCAGTTCGTGGAGAAACCCCGAACCCCTGGATAAGGTCGCGACCGATTGCGACCGTCTTCTGTCACAGGGACACCAAGCACTCCGTCTGCCCGACCGAGGTAGGCCATTGCTCAGCTCGCTGACCCGACCTCCGTGGGGTCAGCGTGTGAAGAATGTCGCGCCTTGGTCCTGGTGCCTCATCCACCTCAATAGAGATGACCGCAGGTTCTTCCCCCCCCACTGTCCCCCCCCACAACAATAGTCGATTCCTCATCCTCCTCCTGCTCTTCGTCCTCCTTCATGAGGTGAGGAAAGCTTTCTTCATCTTCCTCCTCACTAAAGTGTTCATCCTTTTCCTCCTCCGAGGTGGTTGCTGCTGATGGTGCAGGAGGAGTAGACGGCTGAAGTGAGACTACCTTCTCAGGTGGACCTTAAAAACACGAATTACATTTTTAAATAACTTATTCGAACATTAGCGGTGATCATTAATAGGAAACGTTACATATCAATACCTTTCAATACCCCGTATGCACAAGGGCTCACCAGGACTGCCATGATATCATTAGTGCATCAAGAGTACATCACAGGTATATTGCATATCGCATTATAATTACAAGACGTGACATGCGTAACTAAGGTAGATTTTTAAAATGTCTTTAATAATGTTTGACACATTGCCCAGTGCCCATTACTCACGAGACGCAAGGCTGGGTTCGGCTAGACCACGGGTTGTGACCGAATGGCTGTCATGTCCCACCAGCGCGATCGCAAGGTCCTCAATTTCTGTTAGAGGTTGGAGCTGAGCAGAGCCGCCCCCTGTCCTCCTCTGCTCAGAACGGTTGATAGATATCTTCTTCTGAAAATGAGAAGAGAGCTTGGCATGGCATAAGCTAATGGACTTGGTAATAAACATTTAAGGATGACAGATTTAAATTCAACGCAGGAGATGCAATAGAAACATAGAAACATAGAAAATAGGTGCAGGAGCAGGCCATTCGGCCCTTCGAGCCTGCACTGCCATTCAATGAGTTCATGGCTGAACATGAAACTTCAGTATCCCCTTCCTGCTTTCTCGCCATACCCCTTGATCCCCCGAGTAGTAAGGACTACATCTAACTCCTTTTTGAATATATTTAGTGAATTGGCCTCAACAACTTCCTGTGGTAGAGAATTCCACAGGTTCACCACTCTCTGGGTGAAGAAGTTTCTCCTCATCTCGGTCCTAAATGGCTTACCCCTTATCCTCAAACTGTGACCCCTGGTTCTGGACTTCCCCAACATTGGGAACATTCTTCCTGCATCGAACCTGTCTAAACCCATCAGAATTTTAAACGTTTCTATGAGGTCCCCTCTCATTCTTCTGAACTCCAGTGAATACAAGCCCAGTTGATCCAATGTTCGATTAAAAATTTGCATTGCATAAGAACAATATTGCTTAAATAGAAAATGCAATTTACTGTTAGGATGCATAAATTAATTCATAATTTAATTAATTAATACAATAAAGAAAGAAAATTCAAGCTTCCAATTAAAATTTGCATGCATCATTAAAATATTACATATAACATTTTAAATATAACATGCAACTTACGCTGGCTGTTGCCAACAAGCTATTCCATCTTTTCTGGCACTGGTCAGGTGTCTTCATCTCGTGGGATGCAGATGTGACGGCATCGGCAATCTCCTGCCAGATTTTTCGGTAGACACAGGGTGGAGGTTTCCCATGCCCACCCCGTGTCAAGTCGTCCCACCTCCCATGCACAATGTTGACCAGTGCCTCGTTGGCCTCATCGCTGAAGGTTTTTGCCTTCTTCCTTTCATTTTCGCCCTCCAATACGATATATAATTTTAATATTAAATTTTAATCTTAATTTTGTCAATTTCTGGCCTCTTCAATATCAATTTTTTAAAGTAAAAATAACTTTTTGGGATAAAAACAAATATAAACAACTCCAAAATTCTCCTCTGCCTCTCTACCTTCCTAAACTTGCTCTATCTTCACTCTCTCTCGCTCTGATCCTCCCTGTGCATTCTGAGCATGGGTGATGACCCCTGACCTCTCAAAACGCGGCAAAGAAAGTCAGTCTAAAAAAAAAACCCATACAGGCGCAGAATAGTGTTGCTAGAGAAACATAGAAACATAGAAACATAGAAAATAGGTGCAGGAGTAGGCCATTCGGCCCTTCGAGCCTGCACTGCCAATCAATGAGTTCATGGCTGAACATGCAACTTCAGTACCCCATTCCTGCTTTCTCGCCATACCACTTGATCCCCCTAGTAGTAAGGACTTCATCTAACTTCTTTTTGAATATATTTAGTGAATTGGCCTCAACAACTTTCTGTGGTAGAGAATTCCACAGGTTCACCACTCTCTGGGTGAAGAAGTTTCTCCTCATCTCGGTCCTAAATGGCTTACTCCTTATCCTTAGACTGTGACCCCTGGTTCTGGACTTCCCCAACATTGGGAACATTCTTTTCATTTACTTCTGTTTTCGGTGGGCGACCGTGAGATCGCCGAAAAAAAATCACATCACCCATTTGACATTGCCGAGTGGAAAATCGCAAAAAAAAAAAAATGGCCTTGTACCAGCGATCAGCAAAGCTGAGACGTCCCACATCACTGGAACAAGCCCATTTTTTTCAGCCTTAGCCACCTAGTGGAAAGTCTAGCCCTTAATATCCAAAAATCTATCGATCTTGGCCTTCAATATAATAAGTGACTGAGCTTCCACAGCCCTCTGGGGTAGAGAATTCCAAAGATTCACAACCCTCTGCGTGAAGAAATTCCTCCTCATCTCAGTCCTAAATGGCCGACCCCTTATCCTGAGATTGTGACTCCTAGTTCTCGACTCCCTAGCCAGAGGGAAACATCCTCTCAGCATCTAACCTGTCAATTCTCCACAGAATCTTACGTTTCAATGAGATCACCTCTCATACTTCTAAAATTCAGAGAGTATAGACCCATAAAGCAGGAATGGTAGTATAGTGGTTACGTTACTGGGCCAGTAATCCACAGGCCTGGACTAATAATCCAGAGACGTGAGGTCAAATCCCACCACGGCAGCTGGGGATTTTAAATTCAGTTAATTAAATAAATCTGGAATAAAAAGCTAGTGTCAGTAATAGTGACCATGAAACTATCGGATTGTCGTAAAAACCCATCTGGTTCACTAATGTCTTTCAGGGAAAGAAATCTGCCACCCTTACCTGGTCTGACTTATATGTGATTCCAGACCCACAGATGTTATGTATTGTCCAGGTATATTAAATGTATAAGTACAATGGTGCACCACAGAGGGCGCTGTGGTGGGAGACCTGAAAGTACCTGCGAGACAGAGTATAAAAGGCTGCCCACCACACCTGAGAGGCACTCTGGAGTTGCACAATAAAGGTCTAAGGTCACAGCAGTTATGATAACACGAGACCGTGTAGAGTCAGTGATTTGAGTGCTACATACATCACATTGGCGACAAGGACACGGATGAACTTCACGCAACTATGGCTACTCTGGGCTTGTTAAAGGATTTTACGGTGGGCAATGATTGAAAGGCCTTTACGGAAAGGCTCAAGTACTACTTCACAGCAAACGACATGACGGGGAACACGGACGCACTGAGAGAGAAGCGTAAGGCGATATTACTTTCCAGTTGTGGCGATGAGGTTTACTGTCTCGTCAGGGATTTGCTGGCACCCGGGAGCACCAGGGACAAGTCATATGAGCAGCTGATCGCACTCATTCATGACCAACTTACGGCCAGGCACAAATTCTACCACCACTGCAGACCTGAGGGCCAGGATGTCACCAAATATGCTGCGGACCTCAGGAGACTTGCGGCGCCGTGTGATTTCGGCACATACCTTGACGAGGCGTTGCGGGACGTTTTTGTTATGGTGATTGGCCATGAGGGTCTCCTTCACAAGCTGCTATCCACTGAACCTACAGTCACCCTGAAGCAAGCCATCACCACCAGCAGGGCGTTTATGACCTCGACGTGCAGCACCAAGCAGATGATCCACACGGTCTCGAACCCGGCAGGCACTGTCCACAGGATAACGCCCACCACGGACAAAACTGCAGAACGTGGCTCTGCCCAGGGCAGAGAGCACGGACCTCGGGGTCCTGGAGCTCAGAGTCCGCCGAGGGGGGCTAATCGAGGAGCACCATGCTGGTGCTGCGGAGGAAGCCATGGGGCTCACCGGTGCAGGTTTGCGGAGTATACGTGCAATACCTGCCACACGAAAGGCCACCTTCAGCGTATGTGCAAAAGAAACATGACTCACCGTGTGGCTGAGGAGATGGTAGATGATCTTCTATCCAGCGAGGAGCAGGTAGAAGAAGATGAGGTGTACCGATGATTGGGCTCCAGTGATTATGGAGGTCAAGATTAACGGGGTCCCAGTGAGTATGGAAGTGGACACTGGATCGGGTCCGTCGTTGATGAGTCAGAGAACCTTTGATAAACTGCGGGTCAACCCAGCTGCACGACCCAAGCTAGTCCTGGTTACGGCAAAGCTGCGCACCTACACCAAGGAACTGATATCTGTTCTTGGCAGAACGGATGTGTAGGTATCTCACGGGGGCGAGACGCACGGTTTACCTTTGTGGGTCATTGCAGGCGATGGGCCGCCATTACTCGGCAGGAGATGGATGGGGAAGGTCCGTGGGAGCTGGGAAGACTTCATTCCTCCACAGACCGCTGTCCCCCGGGTTCCCAAAGAGCAGCGCCGACCGAGCGGGAGGAGATAGAAGCCACACACAGACGAGCAGACCCTGGAAGAGCAGGCGTTGAACGGCAAACCCATCGACGGCCGACAAATCGGGGAGGGGCCTGGGCGGAGAAAAAGTCGGGCGGCAATGGTGGCGGCTACGGCGGCCGCAGGGGAGACGGCAGTTACTGGGACAACGGCGGCAGAGGAGGCCACGGAGGCGGCCGGCATAACTCGGGAGAATGCGACAGTTACTAGGATGGGCATAAGAGCCAGAGCGGCGGAATACAGCAGCAGTTACGGCAGTTACGGAGGCCACAGGGACTGTGACTGATCGAATCGTTCTTGGCTGCTGCTTTCGTCGCTGGAGATTTCTTGGCTGCTGCTTTCTTGGCTGCCGGCCTCTTTGCCTTCTTTCCCCTGAGGATCCGTCGTAGCGATGTTGAAGGAGTCCCAGGCGCCCGTGCCCTTCATCTGCTTCAGCGAGCCATTCATCACGTTCCTCTTCTCGCTGGGAGCCTCGGTTTGAGCGGCGGCGGCAGGAGGAGCCGTTCCGGCGGCTGCAGTATCAGTCAGGTCCGCGACTCGTTCTTGGCCGTTTTTCTTTTTTTTTTTCTCTCTCTTCTTTATCCCCTCTATCTCTTCTTAACTGCAGCAAAACGTCAGGCCAGCGAGCTCAAGATGGTGGCGAGCCTCATGGCTGCAAAGAACAAAGGCAAGCAGTACAAAAAGAACTAAAATGGCGGCGCCCAAGGGAAGCCTCATGGGAACCACAAGATGGCGTCTTAAAAGGGAAATGCACCCGGGAGCCTTAAAAGGGCCTTACATCGTTGGCGGCCCCCACAAAAAGACTTTTGTAAGGCAAGAGCGAGTCTAAATGTGTAATGTGATTTGTATGATGAAGTGATTTAGGATAAGAGTTGATATTTTGATGCTGAATGGTTACTGTGTTTAAAATGATGGATATGAATGATTTACGAAAAGAGTTAATACCACGAGGTACAAGTAAAAGGGTTAATGGGTCCATGACTAACATGCCTAAGGGGCCAATGCGATTTCCGAATTTATGTGATTCATGCAATGGTTCAGCGGCTGCAGATGAGCTGCTAAGGTGACTACTGAGAACAGAGGCAACGCACTAGTTGCGATACCCTGTCTCAGCACAGCCCATTACCTCGGGCAAAAAGGGGCAGTATACTGCCACCGTACCTCACCCAGTGGAGCTGGGATTAAATAACTGTTCAGTGCACCTGCAACCTTTTGACATAACATCTGTAGCATGTATCATATGTACCATACAAATGTACTGTCTATGTATACCTGCTTTCTGTTGGAGGTTATACTCGTGTACTTCATCACCCATGTAAGGACTGCAAATACCACATGCTTGCACTGGATCGCAAGCATAATCTCTACATGGGGGGGAAGAGGGAGATGGATGGTCATAGACCCACACTCACAAATCAACCAGGACCAACAAGGCCGAGGTTACCGGCAATGGCTTTTGGAACTGGGGGGTGGGGTAGTGAGATGTTATGTATTGTCCAGGTACATTAAATGTACAAGTACAATGGTGCGCCACAGAGGGCGCTGTGGTGGGAGACCTGGAAATACCTGCGAGACAGAGTATAAAAGGCTGCCCACCACACCTGGGAGGCACTCTGGAGTTACACAATAAAGGACTAAGGTCACAGCAGTTACTACAACACGAGACCGTGTGGAGTCAGTGATTTGAGTGCTACATACATCACAACAGCAATATGTCCTCTTAAATGCCCTCTGAAATGACAGCTCACCACCACCTTTTCGAGGGCAATTAGGGACGGGCAATAAATGCTGGCCTTGCCGGCGATGCCCACATCCCAGGAACAAATGCATTTTTTAAAAATTCTACTCAATCTCTCCTCGTTGGACAACTTCTCATACCAGGAATCAATCTAGTGAACCTTCGTTGCACCGCCTCTAAGGAAAGTACATACAAGCAGTTAGGAAGACAAATGGTATGTTGGCCTTCATTGCAAGAGGATTTAAGTACAGGAGCAAGGATGTCTTACTACAGTTATACAGGGCCTTGGTGAGACCACACCTGGTGTATTGTGTGCAGTTTTGGTCTCCTTACCTAAGAAAGGATACACTTGCCATAGAGGGAGTGCAGCGAAGGTTCACCAGACTGATTCCTGGGGTGGGGGGATTGTCGTATGAGGAGAGATTGGGTCGACTAGGCCTGTATTCACTAGAGTTTAGAAGAATGAGGGGATCTCAGTGAAACGTATAAAATTCTGACTGGGTTGGATAGACTGGATGCAGGGAGGATGTTTCCCCCGGGGCTGGGAAGTCTAGAACAAGGAGTCACAGTCTCGGGATACGGGGTAAGAAATTTAGGATCGAGATGAGGAGAAATGTTTTCACTCAGAGGGTGGTGAACCTGTGGAATTCTCTACCACAGAAGGCTGTGGAGGCCAAGTCACTGAATATATTTAAGAGGGAGATAGATAGATTTCTAGACACAAAAGGCATCAAGGGGTATGGGGAAAAAGCGGGAATATCGTGTTGAGATAGAGGATCATATTGAGTGGTGGTGCAGACTCGAGGGGCCGAATGGCCTACTACTGCTCCTATTTTCAGCTGCCTGAGGAAAAGAGTGTTTGAAGACTAGGTCCTCAAATCTTCCACCAAGCTCATGGTCTACAGGGCTGTAGCAATACCCCTGTATGGCTCAGAGACATGGACCAGGTAAGGTAGACACCTCAAGTCGCTGGAGAAATACCACCAACAATGTCTCCGCAAGATCCTACAAATCCTCATGGAGGATAGACGCAACATTAGCGTCCGCGACCAGACCAACATCCCCAGCATTGAAGCACTGGCCACACTTGTTCGCATGTCAGACACGAGACTCCCAAACAAGCTCTCTACTCAGAACTCCTTCACGGCAAATTGCCAAAACTGGGCAGAGGAAACGTTACAGGGACAACCTCAAAGCCTCCGTGATAAAGTGCAACATCCCCACCGACACCTGGGAGTCCCTGGCCAAAGACCGCCCGAAGTGGAGGAAGTGTATCCGGGAGGGCGCTGAGCACCTCGACTCTCATCACCGAGAGCATGCAGAAATCAAGCGCAGGCAGCGGAAGGAGCGTGCGGCAAACCTGTCCCACCCTCCCCTTCCCTCAACCACTATCTGTCCCACCTGTGACAGGGACTGTGGCTCTCATATTGGACTGTTCAACCACCTAAGGACTCATTTTAAGAGTGGAAGCAAATCTTCCTCGATTCCAAGGGACTGCCTATGATGATGATGCTTCTATGTTTTCCTCAGATAAGGAGACTAAAACTGAGCACAGGCCAAGCAGAGACCTGCAATCAAAACTGAGCCTTGGCCCGGTTCCACACGCTTACACGCACCAACTATTGGCGGAAAGCCTGAACACTGATGGTGTGGCCATTGCACTGAGCGACAGTGTTAGTGGCTGTGTGTGAAATTCTGATCGCTGTGTTTTCAGGAGGTGCCAGGCGGCTTAAAGTAACAACGCTGTTCAGTTGTTGGGAAAGGGATTTCACATCAAGGCAATTCAATTCCAGATAAATCTTCCCCAAAAATGTTAACATAATGAGTTTCTTCCAGATGTTCACGTCAAGCACGAGAAATATTGCTTTGTGTTCTGGACCGAAATCCATCATTCACACCTCCTGCATATTCTTAAAGGAATTAGCACTGAATAACTGCTGGGCATCGTGAAGGCAGGATCAACTTCATTCAGACAAAACTCCTTGCATGGATATGTCTACAGAGAACACTGTATTAATAATAACTGGCCTCAGATAAAAGGCCAAATGCAACACTTGGATTTTTGTATCTCTCTTCTCCCATTATACAGATGTTCTCCATTTCGGCTGTGTTTATTTATTCGTTCCTGGGATGTGGGCATCGCTGGCCAGGCTGGCATTTATTGCCCATCCCTAACTGCCCCTTGAGAAGGTGGTGCTGAGCCTCCTTCTTGAACCGCTGCAGTCCGTGTGGTGAAGGTGCTCCCACAGTGCTGTTAGGGAGGGAGTTCCAGGATTGTGACCCAGCGACGATGAAGGAACGGCCGATATATTTCCAAGTCAGGATGGTGTGTGACTGGGAGGGGAACGTGGAGGTGGTGGTGTTCCCAAGTGCCTGCTGCCCTTGTCCTTCTAGGTGGTAGAGGTCGTGGGTTTGGGAGGTGCTGCCGAAGAAGCCTTGGCGAGTTGCTGCAATGCATCTTGTAGATGGTACACACTGCAGCCACGGTGCGCCGGTGGTGGAGGGAGTGAGAGTTGAAGGTGGTGGATGGGGGGCCCATCAAGCGGGCTGCTTTGTCCTGGATGGTGTCGAGCTTCGTAAGTGTTGTTGGAACTGCACTCAACCAGCCCTCTGCCTTCCCTTCCCCTGGGCTGTGAGGAACAGCAACCGAATCCCTCAGGATCGTTACCTCAATGGACGCGCATTGAATGACCCTGATGGACATCCATTCCACACATCAGTCACTCAGTGAGAATGTCATCTGCTGGTCCAGAAGTGAGGAGCGGGGTGTTTTAATTCCTGGGCCTCATTTACATATGAGAGACGATATTGGCTCAAATGAACAAAATGTTGAATCATTGTGGGTGGAGATGAGAGATAGTAAGGGGAAAAAGTCACTGGTGGGCGTAGTTTATAGGCCCCCAAATAATAACTTCACGGTGGGGCGGACAATAATCAAGGGAATAATGGAGGCATGTGAAAAAGGAATGGCAGTAATCATGGGGGATTTTAACCGACATATCGATTGGTCAAATCAAATCGCACGGGGTAGCCTGGAGGAGGAATTCATAGAATGCATACAGGATTGTTTCTCAGAACAGTATGTTACAGAGCCGACAAGGGAGCAAGCTATCTTAGATCTGATCCTGTAGAACGAGACAGGAATAATAAATGATCACCCAGTAAAAGATCCTCTCGGAATGAGTGATCACAGTATGGTTGAATTTGTAATACAGATTGAGGGTGAGGAAGTAGTGTCTCAAACGAGCGTACTATGCTTAAACAAAGGGGACTACAGTGGGATGAGGGCAGAGTTGGCTAAAGTAGACTGGAAACACAGACTAAACGGTGGCACAATTGAGGAACAGTGGAGGACTTTTAAGGAGCTCTTTCATAGTGCTCAACAAAAATATATTCCAGTGCAAAAGAAGTGCGGTAAGAGAAGGGATAACCAGCCGTGGATAACCAAGGAAATAAAGGAGAGTATTAAATTAAAAACCAATGCATATCAGGTGGCCAAGGTTAGTGGGAAAATAGAAGATTGGGAAAATTTTAAACGACAGCAAAGAATGACTAAGAATGCAATAAAGAAAGGAAAGATAGATTACATAGAAACATAGAAACATAGAAAATAGGTGCAGGAGTAGGCCAATCGGCCCTTCTAGCCTGCACCACCATTCAATGAGTTCATGGCTGAACATGCAACTTCAGTACCCCATTCCTGCTTTCTCGCCATACCCCTTGATCCCCCTAGTAGTAAGGACTTCATCTAACTCCTTTTTGAATATATTTAGTGAATTGGCCTCAACAACTTTCTGTGGTAGAGAATTCCACAGGTTCACCACTCTCTGGGTGAAGAAGTTTCTCCTCATCTGGGTCCTAAATGGCTTACGCCTTATCCTTAGACTGTGACCCCTGGTTCTGGATTTCCCCAACATTGGTAATATTCTTCCTGCATCTAACCTGTCTGAACCCATCAGAATTTTAAACGTTTCTATGAGGTCCCCTCTCATTCTTCTGAAATCCAGTGAATACAAGCCCAGTTGATCCAGTCTTTTTTGATAGTTCAGTCCCGCCATCCCGGGAATCAGTCTGGTGAACCTTCGCTGCACTCCCTCAATAGCAAGAATTGTCCTTCCTCAAGTTAGGAGACCATAACTGTACACAAACTCCAGGTGTGGCCTCATCAAGGCCCTGTACAACTGTAGTAACACCTCCCTGCCCCTGTACTCAAATCCTCTCGCTATGAAGGCCAACATGCCATTTGCTTTCTTAACCGCCTGCTGTACCTGCATGCCAACCTTCAATGACTGATGTACCATGACACCCAGGTCTCGTTGCACCTCCCCTTTTCCTAATCTGTCACCATTCAGATAATAGTCTGTCTCTCTGTTTTTACCACCAAAGTGGATAACCTCACATTTATCCACATTATACTTCATCTGCCATGCATTTGCCCACTCACCTAACCTATCCAAGTCACTCTGTAGCCTCATAGCATCCTCCTCGCAGCTCACACTGCCACCCAACTTAGTGTCATCCGCAAATTTGGAGATACTACATTTAATCCCCTCATCTAAATCATTAATGTACAGTGTAAACAGCTGGGGCCCCAGCACAGAACCTTGCGGTACCCCACTAGTCACTGCCTGCCATTCTGAAAAGTACCCATTTACTCCGACTCTTTGCTTCCTGTCTGACAACCAGTTCTCAATCCACGTCAGCACACTACCCCCAATCCCATGTGCTTTAACTTTGCACATTAATCTCTTGTGTGGGACCTTGTCGAAAGTCTTCTGAAAGTCCAAATATACCACATCAACTGGTTCTCCCATGTCCACTCGACTGGAAACATCTTCAAAAAATTCCAGAAGATTTGTCAAGCATGATTTCCCTTTCACAAATCCATGCTGACTTGGACCTATCATGTCACCTCTTTCCAAATGCACTGCTATGACATCCTTAATAATTGATTCCATCATTTTACCCACTACTGAGTTCAGGCTGACCAGTCTATAATTACCTGTTTTCTCTCTCCCTCCTTTTTTAAAAAGTGGAGTTACTTTGGCTACCCTCCACTGCATAGGAACTGATCCAGAGTCAATGGAATGTTGGAAAATGACTGTCAATGCATCCGCTATTTCCAGGGCCACCTCCTTAAGTACTCTGGGATGCAGTCCATCAGGCCCTGGGGATTTATCGACCTTCAATCCCATCAATTTCCCCAACACAATTTCCCGACTAATAAGGATTTCCCTCAGTTCCTCCTCCTTACTAGACCCCCCGACCCCTTTTATAACCGGAAGGTTGTTAGTGTCCTCCTTAGTGAATACCAAACCAAAGTACTTGTTCAATTGGTCTGCCACTTCTTTGTTCCCCGTTATGACTTTCCCTGATTCTGACTGCAGGGGACCTACGTTTGTCTTTACTAACCTTTTTCTCTTTACATATCTGTAGAAACTTTTGCAATCCGTCTTAATGTTCCCTGCATGCTTCTTCTCGTACTCCATTTTCCCTGCCCGAATCAAACCCTTTGTCCTCCTCTGCTGAGTTCTAAATTTCTCCCAGTCCCCGGGTTCGCTGCTATTTCTGGCCAATTTGTATGCCACTTCCTTGGCTTTAATACTATCCCTGATTTCCCTAGATAGCCACGGTTGAGCCACCTTCCCTTTTTTATTTTTACGCCAGACAGGAATGTACAATTGTTGTAGTTCATCCATGCCTGCCATTGCCCATCCACAGTCAACCTCTTAAGTATCATTCACCAATCTATCCTATCTAATTCACGCCTCATACCTTCAAAGTTAGCCTTCTTTAAGTTCTGGACCATGGTCTCTGAATTAACTGTTTCATTCTCCATCCTAATGCAGAATTCCACCATATTATGGTCACTCTTCCCCAAAGGGCCTCGCACAACGAGATTGCGAATTAATCCTCTCTCATTACACAACACCCAGTCTAAGATGGCCTCCCCCCTAGTTGGTTCCTCGACATATTGGTCTAGAAAACCATCCGTTATGCACTCCAGGAAATCCTCTTCCACCGTATTGCTTCCAGCTTGATTAGCCCAATCTATGTGCATATTAAAGTCACCCATTATAACTGCTGCTCCTTTATTGCATGCACCCCTAATTTCCTGTTTGATGCCCTCCCCAACATCACTACTACTGTTTGGAGATCTGTACACAACTCCCACTAATGTTTTTGGCCCTTTGGTGTTCTGCAGCTCTACCCATATAGATTCCACATCATCCAAGCTGATGTCCTTCCTAACTATTGCATTCATCTCCTCCTTAACCAGTAATGCTACCCCACTTCCTTTTCCTTTCATTCTATCCTTCCTGAATGTTGAATACCCCTGGATGTTGAGTTCCCAGCCCTGATCATCCTGGAGCCACGTCTCCGTAATCCCAATCACATCATATTTGTTAACATCTATTTGCACAGTTAATTCATCCAGCTTATTGCGGATACTCCTTGCATTAAGACACAAAGCCTTCAGGCTTGTTTTTTTAACACCCTTTGTCCTGTTAGAATTTTGCTGTACAGTGGCCCTTTTTGTTCTTTGCTTTGGGTTTCTCTGCCCTCCACTTTTCCTCATCTCCTTTCTGTCTTTTGCTTTTGTCTCCTTTTTGTTTCCCTCTGTCTCCCTGCATTGGTTCCTATCCCCTTGCCATATTAGTTTAACTCCTCCCAACAGCACTAGCAAACACTCCCCCTCAGACATTGGTTCCGGTCCTGCCCAGGTGCAGACCGTCCGGTTTGTACTGGTCCCACCTCCCCCAGAACCGGTTCCAATGCCCCAGGAATTTGAATCCCTCCCTGCTGCACCACTGCTCAAGCCACGTATTCATCTGCGCTATCCTGCGATTCCTACTCTGACTAGCACGTGGCACTTGTAGCAATCCCGAGATTACTGCTTTTGAGGTCCTACTTTTTAATTTAGCTCCTAGCTTCTTAAATTCGTTTTGTAGGACCTCATCCCTTTTTTTACCAATGTCGTTGGTACCAATGTGCACCACGACAACTGGCTGTTCTCCCTCCCTTTTTAGAATGTCCTGCACCCGCTCCAAGATCCGCTTACGAAGGTAAACTTGCGCAAAACATAAAAACGGATAGTAAAAGCTTTTACCGATATATAAAACGGAAAAGAGTGACGAAAGTAAATGTTGGTCCCTTATAGATGAGAAGGGGGATTTAATAATGGGAAATGTGGAAATGGCTAAGACCTTAAACAATTATTTTGCTTCGGTCTTCACAGTGGAAGACACAGAAACCATGCCAGAAATTGCTGGTCACAGGAATGTGGGAAGGGAGGACCTTGAGACAATCACGATCACTAGGGGGGTAGTGCTGGACAGGCTAATGGGACCAAAAAGTCTCTGGACTCTGGGGAGGTACCAGCGGATTGGAAAGCAGCTAATGTAACGCCTCTGTTTAAAAAAGGGGGCAGACAAAAGGCAGGTAACTATAGGTCGATTAGTTTTACATCTGTAGTGGGTAAAATGCTTGAAGCTATCATTAAGGAAGAAATAGCGGGACATCTAGATAGGAACAGTGCAATCAAGCAGACGCAACATGGATTCATGAAGGGGAAATCATGTTTAACTAATTTACTGGAATTCTTTGAGTATATAACGAGCATGGTGGATAGAGGTATACCGATGGATGTGGTGTATTTGAATTTTCAAAAGGTATTCGATAAGGTGCCACATAAAAGGTTACTGCAGAAGATAAAGGTACGCGGGGTCAGTGGAAATGTATTCGCACGGATAGAGAATTGGCTGGCTAACAGAAAGCAGAGAGTCAGGATAAATGGGTCCTTTTCGGGTTGGAAATCGGTGGTTAGTGGTGTGCCACAGGGATCGGTGCTGGGACCACAACTGTTTACAATATACATAGATGACCTGGAAGAGGGGACACAGTGTAATGTAACAAAATTTGCAGATGACACAAAGATTAGTGGGAAAGCGGGTTGTGTAGAGGACACAGAGAGGCTGCAAAGAGATTTATATAGGCTAAGCGAGTGGGCTAAGGTTTGGCAGATGGAATACAATGTCGGAAAGTGTGAGGTCATCCACCTTGGGGAAAAAAACAGTAAAAGGGAATATTATTTGAATGGGGAGAAATTACAACATGCTGCGGTGCAGAGGGACCTGGGGGTCCTTGTGCATGAATCCCAAAAAGTTAGTTTGCAGGTGCAGCAGGTAATCAGGAAGGCGAATGGAATGTTGGCCTTCATTGCGAGAGGGATGGAGTACAAAAGCAGGGAGGTCCTGCTGCAACTGTACAGGTTATTGGTGAGGCCACACCTAGAGTACTGCGTGCAGTTTTGGTCACCTTACTTAAGGAAGGATATACTAGTTTTGGAGGGGGTACAGAGACGATTCACTAGGCTGATTTCGGTGATGAGGGGGTTACTTTATGATGATAGATTGAGTAGACTGGGTCTTTACTCGTTGGAGTTCAGAAGGATGAGGAGTGATCTTATAGAAACATTTAAAATAATGAGAGGGATAGACAAGATAGAGGCAGAGAGGTTGTTTCCACAGGTCGGGGAGATAGAACTAGGGGGCACAGCCTCAAAATATGGGGGAGCCAATTTAAAACCGAGTTGAGAAGGAATTTCTTCTCCCAGAGGGTTGTGAATCTGTGGCATTCTCTGCCCAAGGAAGCAGTTGAGGCTAGCTCATTGAATGTATTCAAATCACAGATAGATAGATTTTTAACCAATAAGGGAATTAAGGGTTATGGGGAGAGGGCGGGTACGTGGAGCTGAGTGCACGGCCAGATCAGCCATGATCTTGTTGAATGGCGGAGCAGGCTCGAGGGGCTAGATGGCCTACTCCTGTTCCTAATTCTTATGTTCTTATGTTCTTATGTTACATCCTGCCGCTGACCTCGCCCCGATCTGGTTCAGAACGTCTCGTGGTCCGGAGGCCAGCTGATGAGGCCAGGCCAGTTGCAAAGTGGACTGCTGGAGCCATCCCACAGAGCTCATGAAATTAGGAAGGCGGTGGGGGGGGGAATGAGCCTGTGTCGGGGGAGGGGGGGAGCCTGTGTTGGTGGAGGGTGGGGGCTGGTATGGGGGAGTGAGCCTGTCGGTTGGGAGGCAGCACTGAGGGAGTGCTGCACTGTCGGAGGGGCAGTACTGAGGGAGTGCTGCACTGTCGGAGGGGCAGTACTGAGGGAGCGCCGCACTGTCGGAGGGGGAATACTGAGGGAGTGCTGCACTGTTGGAGGGGCAGTACTGAGGGAGTGCCGCACTGTTGGAGGGGCAGCACTGAGGGAGTGCTGCACTGTCGGAGGGGCAGTACTGAGGGAGCGCCGCACTGTCGGAGGGGGAATACTGAGGGAGTGCTGCACTGTTGGAGGGGCAGTACTGAGGGAGTGCTGCACTGTCGGAGGGGCAGTACTGAGGGAGCGCCGCACTGTTGGAGGGGCAGTACTGAGGGAGTGCCGCACTGTTGGAGGGGCAGTACTGAGGGAGTGCTGCACTGTCGGAGGGGCAGTACTGAGGGAGCGCCGCACTGTCAGAGGGGCAGTACTGAGGGAGCGCCGCACTGTTGGAGGGGCAGTACTGAGGGAGTGCCGCACTGTTGGAGGGGCAGTACTGAGGGAGCGCCGCACTGTCGGAGGGGGAATACTGAGGGAGCGCCGCACTGTTGGAGGGGCAGTACTGAGGGAGTGCTGCACTGTTGGAGGGACAGTACTGAGGAAGCGCCACACTGTCGGAGGGGCAGTACTGAGGGAGTGCTGCACTGTTGGAGGGACAGTACTGAGGGAGCGCCGCACTATCGGAGGGGCAGTACTGAGGGACCGCCGCACTGCCGGAGGGGCAGTACTGAGGAAGTGCTGCACTGTCGGAGGGGCAGTACTGAGGGAGCGCTGCACTGTTGGAGGGGCAGTCCTGAGGGGAGTGCTGCACTGTCGGAGGGTCAGTACTGAGGGAGCGCTGCACTGTCGGAGGGGCAGTACTGAGTGAGCGCCGCACTGTCGGAGGGGCAGTACTGAGGGAGCGCCGCACTGTCGGAGGTGCCCTCTTTCGGATGGACATTAAACTGAGGCCCCGTCTGCTCTCTCAGGTAGATTTAAAAAATCCCACTGCCACTATTTCGAAGAAGACCAGGTGAGTTCACCCCGGTGTCCTGAGGCCAATATTTATCCCTCCATCACTAAAACAGATTATTTGCTCATTGACCCATTGCTGTTTGTGGGAGCTTGCTGTGCACAAATTGACTCCTGCATTTCCCACATTACAACAGTGGTTGTAAAAAGCATTATATAAATGCATGTCATTCTTTTCCTTTTTGCTGAGTACTGCAGGTTTGAAGTAGGGACCGGTCTGCTCCCGATGGCCCCAGGGCAGGTCAGTAACCTGACCAGCTCAATAACTTTAGACGAACAGTAATATAAATGATCCTTTTGCATTTTCCTTTGTGTGTGGAAGCGATGGAATCCTCCAGATTATGGAGCAGCACCTCGCCTATTTCACAACAACATTCCGTGAGGAGACTCGACTGTATCTGTCCAACAACATAAGGATTAGGAGCAGGAGGAGGCCATTCGGCCCCTCGAGCCTGCTCCGCCATTCAATGAGATCACGGCTGATCTTCGACCTCAACTCCACTTTCCCGCCCGATCCCCGTATCCCTTGATTCCCCTCGACTCCAAAAATCTATCGATCTCAGCCTCGAATATATTCAGAGACCCAGCATCCACAGCCCTCTGAGGTAGCGTATTCCAAAAAATTCACAGCCCTCTGAGTGAAAATATTTCCTCCTCATCTCAGTCCTAAATGGCCAACCCCTGATTCTGAGACTGACTCTTAGCTGTATCAGCAAGTGAGCAGGAAGGCAAATGGAATGTTGGCCTTTATTGCAAGGGGGAATAGAGTATAAAAGCAGAGAAGTCCTGCTGCAACTGTACAGGGTATTGGTGAGGCCACACCTGGAGTACTGCGTGCAGTTTTGGTCTCCGTATTTAAGGAAGGATATACTTGCTTTGGAGGCTGTTCAGAGAAGGTTCACTAGATTGATTCCGGGGATGAGAGGGTTGACTTATGAGGATAGGTTGAGTAGGTTGGGCCTAGACACATTGGAGTTCAGAAGAATGAGAGGCGATCTTATTGAAACATAAGATAATGAGGGGGCTAGACAAGGTGGATGCAGAGAGGATATTTCCACTGATAGGGGAAACTAGAACTAGGGGACATAGTCTTAGAATAAGTGGCCACCCATTTAAAACTGAGCTGAGGAGGAATTTCTTCCCTCAGAGGGTTGTAAATCTGTGGAATTCTCTGCCCCAGAGAGCTGTGGAGGCTGGGTCATTGAATATATTTAAGGCGGTGATAGACAGATTTTTGAACGATAAGGGAATGAAAGGTTATGGGGAGCGGGCAGGGAAGTGGAGCTGAGTCCATGATCAGATCAGCCATGATCTTATTGAATGGCGGAGCAGGCTCGAGGGGCCGAATGGCCGACCCTGCTCCTATTTTTTATGTTCTTATGTTCTCGACTCTCCAGCCGGGGGAAACAACCTCTCAGCATCTCCCCTGTCAATCCCCCTCAGAATCTTGTACGTTTCACTCAGATCACCTCTCATTCTTCTAAACTCCAGAGAGTATGGGCCCCATCTACTCAACCTCTCTTCTCCTGTTTACTTCAGTGATGGACCGTTGATTGACTTACATTACTCAGTCTTGCCTGGAAACATCTGGTGACATAAAAACATCTGTCAACAGAGACATTGAGAGCTGCTGTTACTTTTACAGCCACCGGATGCCAATAAAAAGATCTGGTGTGATGTCAACAACTAGTTTAACTCACTGTTTCTGGAGGATTCCGCAGACCTCTCACATGTGGCATTTGGGAGATTTCCATACATGACATCCTCTGGTGTGTATCATTGAAACATAGAAACATAGAAAATAGGTGCAGGAGTAGGCCATTCGGCCCTTCGAGCCTGCACCACCATTCAGTAAGATCATGGCTGATCATTCACCTCAGTACCCCTTTCCTGCTTTCTCTCCATACCCCTTGATCCCTTTGGCCGTAAGGGCCATATCTAACTCCCTCTTGAAGATATCTAATGAACTGGCATCAACAACTCTCTGCGATCGAGAATTCCACAGGTTCATCACTTTCTGAGTGAAGGAGTTTCTCCTCATCTCGGTCCTAAATGGCTTACCCCTTATCCTAAGACTGTGACCCCGGGTTCTTGACTTCCCCATCATCGGGAACATTCTTCCTGCGTCTAACCTGTCCAGTCCCGTCAGAATTTTATACGTTTCTATGAGATCCCCTCTCATCCTTCTAAACTCCAGTGAATACAGGCCCAGTTGATCGAGCCTCTCCTCATATGTCAGTCCTGCCAGCCCAGGAATCAGACTGGTGAACCTTTGCTGCAAGATAGCAAGAACCTCAATAGCAAGAATGTCCTTTCTCAGATTAGGAGATCAAAACTGAACACAATATTCCAGCTGAGGCCTCACTAAGGCCCTGTACAACTGCAGTAAGGCCTCCCTGCTCCTATACGCAAATCGCCTAGCTATGAAGGCCAACATACCATTTGCCTTCTTCACCGCCTGCTGTACCTGCATGCCAACCTTCAATGACTGATGTACCATGACACCCAGGTCTTGTTGCACCTCCCCTTTTCCTAATCTGTCGCCATTCAGATAATATTCTGCTTTCATGTTTTTTCTACTAAAGTGGATAACCTCACATTTATCCACATTATACTGCATCTGCCATGCATTTGCCCACTCACCTAACCTATCCAAGTCACCCTGCAGCCTCTTAGCATCCTCCTCACAGCTCACACCGCCACCCAGCTTAGTGTCGCCTGCAAACTTGGAGATATTACACTCAATTCTTTCATCTAAATCATTAATGTACATTGTAAATAGCTGGGGTCCCAGCACTGAGCCCTGCGGCACCCCACTAGTCACTGCCTGTCATTCTGAGAAGGACCCGTTTATCCCGACTCTGCTTCCTGTCTGTCAACCAGTTCTCTATCCACGTCAGTACATTACCCCCAATACCATGTGCTTTAATTTTGCACACCAATCTCTTGTGTGGGACCAAGTCAAAAGCCTTTTGAAAGTCCAAATACACCACATCCACTGGTTCTCCGTTGTCCACTCTACTGGTTACATCCTCAAAAATCATCATAGCCGGTCCCTCGAACGAGGATGACTTGCTTCCGCATGAGTTCACAGATGTTTCAATGAAGGACCCGATGTTCCAGTCCTGAACTCCAATTGAAGGGTGGAAGATGTCCGTGCATGGATTTTTTTAATGTGGGGTGACCGTTGCACACCAGCTATCACACGGTTTTGACAGAGCTAGGCCTTTATCCAGTGGCAAGGATTAACCAGGACGACTGGAGACCTGCTCGCAGTGTGTCGCAGTGTGGGCAGGCCCTTGCTGCCCCTGGGCCCTCGGCTCTTCTGGGCCCCGTATGCATGAGCTATCACTACAAGCAGACTGCCTGATGTGGGGCAGCCGAGTAGTCATGCCTCTGCGAGGCAGAGAGGCATTTGTCCAGGAGCTCCATTGCGAGCACCCGGGGATCGTTCTCATGAAGGCCATAGCCAGATCCTACGTCTGGTGGCCTGGTATTGACGCGGACCTGGAGCTCTGCGTCCGAAGGTGTATCATTTGTGCCTTACTCAGCAATGCCCCCAGGGAGGCTCCACTGAGCCCCTGGCCTACCAAACCGTGGTCGCGGGTGCACGTAGACTATGCGGGCCCATTCATGGGCAAAATGTTCCTCGTAGTTGTGGATGCATTTTCAAAGTGGATCAAATGCACCATTTTAAACTCGAGCACAACCTCCACCACTGTGGAGAGCCTCGCAACCATGTTTGCAATGCACGGAATCCCTGACATATTGGTCAGTGACAATGGTCCGTGCTTCACCAGCGCAGAATTCCAAGACTTTATAATTGACCACGGCATAAATCACGTCAACACGGCACCATTCAAGCCGGCCTCCAACGGCCAGGCAGAGAGAGCAGTGCAAATCATTAAACAAGGCATGCTTAAAATCCAAGCACCCACACTGCAGGGTCGCCTGTCGCGACTGCTGCTGGCATACAGATCTCATCCGCACTCACTGACTGGGATCCCCCCCGCGCAACTGTTGATGAAAAGGACTTTAAAAACAAGGCTCTCATTAATCCTCCCAGACATGCACGAAATCGTTGAGGCAAAGCGCCGTAAGCTGACTGAGTACCATGACAGAAATTCGAGGGGGAGATAGAAACATAGAAACATAGAAAATAGGTGCAGGAGTAGGCCATTCGGCCCTTCTAGCCTGCACCGCCATTCAATGAGTTCATGGCTGAACATTCAACTTCAGTACCCCATTCCTGCTTTCTCGCCATACCCCTGGAATGAGATAGGGGACAAAGTGTTTGTACTAAACTATGGCAGGGGTCCCAAATGGCTTGCAAGGACAGTAATGGGCAAGGAAGAAAACAGGATACTGGTAGTACAAATGGACAATGGCAAAACCTGCCGGGGGCATGTAGATCAAGTCAAAAGCAGATTTACCAACAACACTGCGGAACCAGAGGCAGACTACAATGTGGAACTCGCACCACACCTGGTGGACAGACAGAGGGAACAACCTGAGGAAAGGGCAATCCCAACAGACAGCCCAGGCGAGTCAACAACAATCACACCAATCGAAACAGACAGCCCAGGCGAGATACCAGCAACCACACCCAAAGAAAAACAGACACCAAGGCAAACAACTGAACCACAACTCAGACGCTCCACGCGAGAGCGTAGACCATCTGAGAGACTGAACCTATAAAGACAATAAGACCTTGGGGGAGGGTGATGTCATGTATCTTACATTATTATATATAACTGAATCCTAACATGCTACACATGACTGTAATAAGATATGACCTGTAACCACCAGTATACCTTACCACCAGGGGTGCACTTGCAAGAGACAGGTATATAAGGACAGGTCTCAGGCAAGTGCAGCATTCCAGAGCTGTGAAATAAAGGTGCAGGTCCAGAGTGACCTTGACTTCACTACATGCCTCGTGTGAGTCTGTACTGAGGGGACAGGACTTTACAGAGTGTGTACCTATGTGTTGGGTGATGCTGAGACACGTGATTTCAGATTCTTCGAGATTTCTTCCTTTCCTCCTTCCTGTCCTCATCATCCTCTTGATCAAAGCACAGGAATAATGGAATGCCAAGCACGTAACCCCTTATATAGTGACAATGTTACTGGATATAAGATTCTTTGGAAATAGCAGTATCTCCCTTCAAATCCCGATCAAGCGATAGTGTAGTGTGTTGGGTCTTCACTTTCCTGCAGGAAACATAGAAATATAGTAACATAGAAAATAGGGGCAGTAGTAGGCCATTCGGCCCTTCGAGCCTGCACCGCCATTCAATATGATCATGGCTGATCCTCTATTTCAACACCATATTCCTGCTTTCTCCCCATACCCCTTGATGTCCTTTGTGTCTAGAAATCTATCTATCTCCCTCTTAAATATATTCAGTGACTTGGCCTCCACAGCCTTCTGTGGTAGAGAATTCCACAGGTTCACCACCCTCTGAGTGAAAACATTTCTCCTCATCTCGCTCCTAAATTTCCTACCCCGTATCCTGAGACTGTGACCCCTTGTTCTAGACTTCCCAGCCCCGGGGAAACATCCTCCCCGCATCCAGTCTATCCAACCCAGTCAGAATTTTATACGTTTCAATGAGATCCCCTCTCATTCTTCTAAACTCTAGAGAATAGAACATAAAAACATAGAAACATAGAAACATCGAAAATAGGTGCAGGAGTAGGCCATTCGGCCCTTCGAGCCTGCACCACCATTCAACAAGATCATGGCTGATCACACCCCCAGCACCTCCCCCCCACGCCCCCTCCACACCCCCCACCGACCCCCCCAGCCGCAAGGACCGCATCCAATTCCGTCCCGAACACATCCAATGAACTGGCATCAACAACTTTCCGCGGCAGGGAACCCCACAGGGCAACAACTCCCCGAGTGAAGAAGTCTCTCCCAGTCCCAGCCCCAAACAGCCCACCCCCCATCCCAAGAGCGTGCCCCACCCCTCCAACCCCCGGCTCCGGACACACCCAACACCGGGAACACTCCCCCCCAGCACCCAACCCGCCCCGTCTCGTCAGAATCCTTCCCAAATGCCGAACACCCCCGGATGTCGAGCCCCCAGCCCCGGCCACCCCGGAGCCACGCCCCCGCGACGCCAACCACACCACATCCACCAACCGCCATCTGCGCAGTCAACCCGTCCACCCCACTCTGAACACTCCCCGCACCGAGGCACAGAGCCCCAGGCCCGCCCCTCCAACACACTTCGCCCCCCCCCCCAGACCTTCGCTGCAATGTGGCCCCTCCTGTCCCCCACCCAGGGTATCTCCGCCCCTCACCTCCACCACTCTCCCCTCCATCCCCCGCCCCGTTCTCCCCTCATCTTCCCTCTGCCTCCCCACACAGGCTCCCATCTTGGGGGCGGTAAACTTCTGGGGCAGGGAATTTTAGCCCCCAGCGTGGAAGTCCTGCTCCCACCGCAGAATTGGCTTTACCCCCCTCAATGGAAGCGGAGTGCAGTTTCCCACACTCCACTTCCTTTGGGAGCAGTTACCGGGGCACGACTGGATGCTCCTGTGACAGTGGGAACTGGTGCTCTCCACTCTCTCTCCTGTGACAGTGGGAACTGGTGCTCTCCACTCTCTGTCCTGTGACAGTGGGAACTGGTGCTCTCCACTCTCTCTCCTGTGACAGTGGGAACTGGTGCTCTCCACTCTCTCTCCTGTGACAGTGGGAACTGGTGCTCTCCACTCTCTGTCCTGTGACAGTGGGAACTGGTGCTCTCCACTCTCTGTCCTGTGACAGTGGGAACTGGTGCTCTCCACTCTCTGTCCTATGACAGTGGGAACTGATGCTCTCCACTCTCTGTCCTGTGACAGTGGGAACAGGTGCTCTCCACTCTCTGTCCTGTGACAGTGGGAACTGGTGCTCTCCACTCTCCCATCCTGCGACAGTTGGAACTGGTGCTCTCCACTCTCTGTCCTGTGACAGTGGGAACTGGTGCTCTCCACTCTCCCATCCTGCGACAGTTGGAACTGGTGCTCTCCACTCTCCCATCCTGCGACAGTTGGAACTGGTGCTCTCCACTCTCCCATCCTGCGACATTTGGAACTGGTGCTCTCCACTCTCTGTCCTGTGACAGTGGGAACTGGTGCTCTCCACTCTCTGTCCTGTGACAGTGGGAACTGGTGCTCTCCACTCTCCCGTCCTGTGACATTTGGAACTGGTGCTCTCCACTCTCTGTCCTGTGACAGTTGGAACTTGTGCTCTCCACTCTCTGTCCTGTGACAGTGGGAACTGGTGCTCTCCACTCTCCCGTCCTGTGACATTTGGAACTGGTGCTCTCCACTCTCTGTCCTGTGACAGTGGGAACTGGTGCTCTCCACTCTCCCATCCTGAGACAGTGGGAACTGGTGCTCTCCACTCTCCCGTCCTGTGACAGTGGAAACTGGTGCTCTCCACTCTCTGTCCTGTGACAGTGGGAACTGGTGCTCTCCACTCTCTGTCCTGTGACAGTGGGAACTGGTGCTCTCCACTCTCTGTCCTATGACAGTGGGAACTGATGCTCTCCACTCTCTGTCCTGTGACAGTGGGAACTGGTGCTCTCCACTCTCTGTCCTGTGACAGTGGGAACTGGTGCTCTCCACTCTCTCTCCTGTGACAGTGGGAACTGGTGCTCTCCACTCTCCCATCCTGCGACAGTTGGAACTGGTGCTCTCCACTCTTCCGTCCTGCGACAGTTGGAACTGCTGCTCTCCACTCTCTCTCCTGTGACAGTGGGAACTGGTGCTCTCCACTCTCTGTCCTGTGACAGTTGGAACTGGTGCTCTCCACTCTCCCGTCCTGTGACAGTGGGAACTGGTGCTCTCCACTCTCCCGTCCTGTGACATTTGGAACTGGTGCTCTCCACTCTCTGTCCTGCGACAGTTGGAACTGGTGCTCTCCACTCTCTGTCCTGTGACAGTGGGAACTGGTGCTCTCCACTCTCTGTCCTGTGACAGTGGGAACTGGTGTTCTCCACTCTCTGTCCTGTGACAGTGGGAACTGGTGCTCTCCACTCTCCCATCCTGAGACAGTGGGAACTGGTGCTCTCCACTCTCCCGTCCTGTGACAGTGGAAACTGGTGCTCTCCACTCTCTGTCCTGTGACAGTGGGAACTGGTGCTCTCCACTCTCTGTCCTGTGACAGTGGGAACTGGTGCTCTCCACTCTCTGTGCTATGACAGTGGGAACTGATGCTATCCACTCTCTGTCCTGTGACAGTGGGAACTGGTGCTCTCCACTCTCTGTCCTGTGACAGTGGGAACTGATGCTCTCCACTCTCTGTCCTGTGACAGTGGGAACTGGTGCTCTCCACTCTCTCTCCTGTGACAGTGGGAATTGGTGCTCTCCACTCTCCCATCCTGCGACAGTTGGAACTGGTGCTCTCCACTCTCCCGTCCTGCGACAGTTGGAACTGCTGCTCTTCACTCTCTCTCCTGTGACAGTGGGAACTGGTGCTCTCCACTCTCCCGTCCTGTGACAGTGGGAACTGGTGCTCTCCACTCTCTGTCCTGTGACAGTGGGAACTGGTGCTCTCCACTCTCCCGTCCTGTGACAGTGGGAACTGGTGCTCTCCACTCTCTCTCCTGTGACAGTGGGAACTGGTGCTCTCCACTCTCTGTCCTGTGACAGTTGGAACTGGTGCTCTCCACTCTCCCGTCCTGTGACAGTGGGAACTGGTGCTCTCCACTCTCCCGTCCTGTGACATTTGGAACTGGTGCTCTCCACTCTCTGTCCTGTGAAAGTTGGAACTGGTGCTCTCCACTCTCTCTCCTGCGACAGTTTGAACTGGTGCTCTCCACTCTCCCGTCCTGTGACATTTGGAACTGGTGCTCTCCACTCTCTGTCCTGTGAAAGTTGGAACTGGTGCTCTCCACTCTCTCTCCTGCAACAGTTTGAACTGGTGCTCTCCACTCTCCCGTCCTGTGACATTTGGAACTGGTGCTCTCCACTCTCTGTCCTGTGAAAGTTGGAACTGGTGCTCTCCACTCTCTGTCCTGCGACAGTGGGAACTGGTGCTCTCCACTCTCTGTCCTATGACAGTGGGAACTGATGCTCTCCACTCTCTGTCCTGTGACAGTGGGAACTGGTGCTCTCCACTCTCTGTCCTGTGACAGTGGGAACTGGTGCTCTCCACTCTCTCTCCTGTGACAGTGGGAACTGGTGCTCTCCACTCTCCCATCCTGCGACAGTTGGAACTGGTGCTCTCCACTCTCCCGTCCTGCGACAGTTGGAACTGCTGCTCTCCACTCTCTCTCCTGTGACAGTGGGAACTGGTGCTCTCCACTCTCCCGTCCTGTTTCAGTGGGAACTGGTGCTCTCCACTCTCTGTCCTGTGACAGTTGGAACTGGTGCTCTCCACTCTCCCGTCCTGTGACAGTGGGAACTGGTGCTCTCCACTCTCCCGTCCTGTGACATTTGGAACTGGTGCTCTCCACTCTCTGTCCTGTGAAAGTTGGAACTGGTGCTCTCCACTTTCTCTCCTGCGACAGTTTGAACTGGTGCTCTCCACTCTCCCGTCCTGTGACATTTGGAACTGGTGCTCTCCACTCTCTGTCCTGTGAAAGTTGGAACTGGTGCTCTCCACTCTCTGTCCTGCGACAGTTGGAACTGGTGCTCTCCACTCTCTGTCCTGTGACAGTGGGAACTGGTGCTCTCCACTCTCTGTCCTGTGACAGTGGGAACTGGTGCTCTCCACTCTCTGTCCTGCGACAGTTGGAACTGCTGCTCTCCACTCTCTCTCCTGTGACAGTGGGAACTGGTGCTCTCCACTCTCCCGTCCTGTGACAGTGGGAACTGGTGCTCTCCACTCTCTGTCCTGTGACAGTGGGAACTGGTGCTCTCCACTCTCCCGTCCTGCGACAGTTGGAACTGGTGCTCTCCACTCTCTCTCCTGTGACAGTGGGAACTGGTGCTCTCCACTCTCTGTCCTGTGACAGTTGGAACTGGTGCTCTCCACTCTCCCGTCCTGTGACAGTGGGAACTGGTGCTCTCCACTCTCCCGTCCTGTGACATTTGGAACTGGTGCTCTCCACTCTCTGTCCTGTGACAGTGGGAACTGGTGCTCTCCACTCTCTCTCCTGTGACAGTGGGAACTGGTGCTCTCCACTCTCCCATCCTGCGACAGTTGGAACTGGTGCTCTCCACTCTCCCGTCCTGCGACAGTTGGAACTGCTGCTCTTCACTCTCTCTCCTGTGAAAGTGGGAACTGGTGCTCTCCACTCTCCCGTCCTGTGACAGTGGGAACTGGTGCTCTCCACTCTCCCGTCCTGTGACAGTGGGAACTGGTGCTCTCCACTCTCCCGTCCTGTGACATTTGGAACTGGTGCTCTCCACTCTCCCGTCCTGTGACAGTGGGAACTGGTGCTCTCCACTCTCCCGTCCTGTGACATTTGGAACTGGTGCTCTCCACTCTCTGTCCTGTGAAAGTTGGAACTGGTGCTCTCCACTCTCTCTCCTGCGACAGTTTGAACTGGTGCACTCCACTCTCCCGTCCTGTGACATTTGGAACTGGTGCTCTCCACTCTCTGTCCTGTGAAAGTTGGAACTGGTGCTCTTCACTCTCTCTCCTGCGACAGTTTGAACTGGTGCTCTCCACTCTCCCGTCCTGTGACATTTGGAACTGGTGCTCTCCACTCTCTGTCCTGTGACAGTGGGAACTGGTGCTCTCCACTCTCTGTCCTGCGACAGTTGGAACTGCTGCTCTCCACTATCTCTCCTGTGACAGTGGGAACTGGTGCTCTCCACTCTCCCGTCCTGCGACAGTTGGAACTGCTGCTCTCCACTCTCTCTCCTGTGACAGTGGGAACTGGTGCTCTCCACTCTCCCGTCCTGTGACAGTGGGAACTGGTGCTCTCCACTCTCTGTCCTGTGACAGTTGGAACTGGTGCTCTCCACTCTCCCGTCCTGTGACAGTGGGAACTGGTGCTCTCCACTCTCCCGTCCTGTGACATTTGGAACTGGTGCTCTCCACTCTCTGTCCTGTGAAAGTTGGAACTGGTGCTCTCCACTCTCTGTCCTGCGACAGTTGGAACTGGTGCTCTCCACTCTCTGTCCTGTGACAGTGGGAACTGGTGCTCTCCACTCTCCCGTCCTGTGACAGTGGGAACTGGTGCTCTCCACTCTCTGTCCTGTGACAGTGGGAACTGGTGCTCTCCACTCTCTGTCCTATGACAGTGGGAACTGATGCTCTCCACTCTCTGTCCTGTGACAGTGGGACCTGGTGCTCTCCACTCTCTGTCCTGTGACAGTGGGAACTGGTGCTCTCCACTCTCTCTCCTGTGACAGTGGGAACTGGTGCTCTCCACTCTCCCATCCTGCGACAGTTGGAACTGGTGCTCTCCACTCTCCCGTCCTGCGACAGTTGGAACTGCTGCTCTCCACTCTCTCTCCTGTGACAGTGGGAACTGGTGCTCTCCACTCTCCCGTCCTGTGACAGTGGGAACTGGTGCTCTCCACTCTCTGTCCTGTGACAGTTGGAACTGGTGCTCTCCACTCTCCCGTCCTGTGACAGTGGGAACTGGTGCTCTCCACTCTCCCGTCCTGTGACATTTGGAACTGGTGCTCTCCACTCTCTGTCCTGTGAAAGTTGGAACTGGTGCTCTCCACTCTCTGTCCTGCGACAGTTGGAACTGGTGCTCTCCACTCTCTGTCCTGTGACAGTGGGAACTGGTGCTCTCCACTCTCTGTCCTGTGACAGTGGGAACTGGTGCTCTCCACTCTCCCGTCCTGTGACAGTGGGAACTGATGCTCTCCACTCTCTGTCCTGCGACAGTTGGAACTGGTGCTCTCCACTCTCCCGTCCTGAGACAGTAGGAACTGGTGCTCTCCACTCTCTGTCCTGTGACAGTGGGAACTGGTGTTCACCACTCTCTGTTCTGTGACATAAGAAATAGGAGCAGGAATAGGCCATACGGCTCTTTGAGTCTGCTCCGCCATTTAATACGATTATGGCTGATCCGATCATGGACTCAGGTCCACTTCCCTGCTTACTCTCCATAACGTCTTATTCCCTTATACAGGTTTAGTCGACCCAATCTCGCCTCAAAAGACAGTCCTGCCATCCCAGGAATCAGTCTGGTGAACCTTCGCTGCAATCCCTCCATGGCAAGTATATCCTTTCTTAGGTAAGGAGACCGAAACTACACACAATACTCCAGGTGTGGTCTCACCAAGGCCCTGTATAACTGTGGTAAGACATCCTTGCTCCTGTACTCAAATCCTCTTGCAATGAAGGCCAACATACCATTTGCCTTCCTAACTGCTTGCTGCACCGGCATGTTTGCTTTCAATGACTGGTGTACAAGGACACCCAGGTCCCCCTGTACATCCACACTTCCCATGCCATCACCAGCCGGGAATTGGTGGACGGCCTGCGATCGGAAGGAGTCCAGGAGGAAATTCCAGGCTTTTGAGGGTGGGAGGGGTGTGGGGGGGTTTCATTGGAACATGTTTCTGATTAGCAGTTCCATTTGTCTCGGCCTGGCCCCTGAAACTCCTCTCTGTCTCTCCACTGAGGCAGTGGTCAGGAGCAGAGCATCCATAGAGTGGGGGGGTCATGTCATCAGCATGACACAGACGTGCCCCTGGTATGGACCTCTGCCCAGAATAAGGGGGCACAAATCCAGTGCCCCTGATGGTCCCTGTGACATATTCTATACAACATCACAAACACACATACACGCACGAAAGATGTCTCGCTAGGAACTTGTCGTGTGACCTTGTCACGTGACCCTTTGATTGTATTTACATCAGTAGTTGCACTGGCACAGTAGTCCACAAGGGGGAGCTGTGTTTACAGTCCACAGCTGCTGTCATGGTTACCGGCTGAGGTGTGGTGGGGCGGGAGGGCAGGGGCGGTCCTCTGACTGCTGTCCCTATAAATAAACGGAAACAGGAAGGGCCTCGTCTTCGAAGATCATCGCGGTTCCCGGAAACAACAGGGGCCCTTTACCCTGGAGCCTCTCAGCAGGGTACCAGGACAAGGATCAGCACCAATTGCCCCCGACAGCACCATCTCGGTGTTCCTCTGCCCTCCCCTCGCGCCCCCTCCCCTCTCCCCCCCCCCCTCCATTTCCTAGCCATTCCATTGTCTGGGCCTATTGTAGGAGAAGGTCACCCACCACCCCACCCCTTTCCCCCACCCGATGAGGGAGAAACTCCAGGGCGATATCCAATGGGGCGGTGACTCAAAATCAAGGCTCTTTGCCCCTTCTTTGCACGTGGGAGATGTCATGTTTGTAACCTTCACATAACTGTAACCAATATGTAACAACACTGTACACTGTGTACAACTGTGAAATACACACCTTGACCACAGGGGGTGAACTTGTGGGAGACACTCCTTACCTGGTCACCCAGGTACTTAAAGGGAGGTCCCACCCAGGCTCAGCGCTCCTTGGTCCGGGGAATAAAGGTGCAGGTCATGAGTGACCTTGTCTGCAGTATATGCCTTGTGTGAATATGTTCTAGAGTTGAGAACTCTACAGGAGAGGCATAGAGGGGCCTAACTCCCGGCTTACCTCGTTCCAGTTCAGTATTCCACCTGGAGCCTTCGGGATTACACGGGATATACGGCACAGAAACAGGCCATTGGGCCCAACCAGTCCATCCCGGTGTTTATGCTCCACTCGAGCCTCCTCCCGTCTTTCCTCATCTAACTCTATCAGTGTAACCCTCTATTCCCTTCTCCCCCATATGATTGTCCAGCCTCCCCTTAAATACATCGATACTATTCGCTTCAACCACTCCCTGTGGCAGTGAGTTCCACATTCTCACCACTCTCTGGGTAAAGAAGTTTCTTCTGAATTCCCTGTTGGATTTCTCGGTGACGATCTTGTATTGATGGCCTCTAGTTATGCTCTTCCCCACAAGTGGGAACACTCTCTCTGTAACCACCCTATCAAAACCTTTCATACTTTTAAAGGCCCCCATTACCTCAATCTCATCTCAGCTTTCGTTTTTCAAGAGAAAAGAGACCCAGCCTGTTCATCCTTTCCTGATATTTCTGGTTTGGGACATATGGAGAGGTCGGAGAACATAAGCACATAAGAAATAGGAGCAGGAGTAGCCATTTGGCCCCTCGAGCCTGCTCCGCCATTCAGTAAGATCATGGCTGATCCGGTGATGGACTCAGGTCCACTTTCCTTGCCCGCTCCCCATAACCCTTTACTCCCCTATTGCTCAAAATTCTGTCGATCTCCACCTTAAATTTATTCAATGTCCCGGCTTCCACAGCTCTCTGAGGCAGCAAATTCCACAGATTTACAACCCTCTGAGAGAAGAAATTCCTCCTCATCTCAGTTTTAAATGGGCGGCCCTTTATTCTGAGACTATGTCCCCTAGTTTTAGGTTCACCGATGAGTGGAAACATCCTCTCTGCGTCCACCTTGTCAAGCCCCCTCATTATCTTATACATTTCGGTAAGATCACCTCTCATTCTTCTGAACTCCAGTGAGTATAGGCCCAACCTACTCAACCTTTCCTCATCAGTTGTCTGTGGGAACTCAGCCAGAGACACCCAGGGAAGGATCAGGCAGCAACCCTGCTCCAACACACACTGAAGTAGAGCCTTTGTTGTTTTCTTAATTTCGAGGAGGGCTGTAACCAGCCATTGATCCAGTAAATGTTAATCCACTTCCCGGTTAATTCTAAAGCTGACAGCTGAAGCCAAATGAAATCTAACCAGTCAACCGAAATACATTTAATGACGGCTTTCTGTCTCAGTCCTGTGCTCAAGACAAATCAAGAAAGAAGAAAGAAAGGTGCACATTTCATCATAGGCAGTCCCTCGGAATCGAGGAAGACTTGCTTCCACTCTTAAAATGAGTCCTTAGGTGGCTGAACAGTCCAATACGAGAACCACAGTCCCTGTCACATGTGGGACAGACAGTGGTTGAGGGAAGGGGTGGGTGGGACAGGTTTGCCGCACGCTCCTTCCGCTGCCTGCGGTTGATTTCTGCATGCTCTCGGCGACGAGACTCGAGGTGCTCAGCGCCCTCCCAGATGCACTTCCTCCACTTAGGGCGATCTTTGGCCAGGGACTCCCAGGTGTCAGTGGGGATGTTGCACTTTATCAGGGAGGCTTTGAGGTTGTCCTTGTAACGTTTCCTCTGCCCACCTTTGGCTCGTTTGCCGTGAAGGAGTTCCGAGTAGAGCGCTTGCTTTGGGAGTCTCGTGTCGGGCATGCAGACAATGTGGCCTGTCCAGCGGAGCTGATCGAGTGTGGTCAGTGCTTCAATGCTGGGGATGTTGGCCTGGTCGAGGACGCTAATGCTGGTGCATCTGTCCTCCCAGGGGATTTGTAGGATCTTGCGGAGGCATCGTTGGTGGTATTTCTCCAGTGACTTGCGGTGCATACTCTACATGGTCCATGTCTCTGAGACATACAGGAGGGCATTTATATAGCGCTTATCACAACCATCGGGCACCTGAGAATGATACCTGGAGTATAGACCTCCGTCCAACCTTGGTGTTGCCCTACGCTGTCGAGAAGCCAATGGGTAGAGTTCTGCAGACCTTTTGTGGGGTTCAAATTCAGTGCAGGTTTATAGGATGAAAGTCTTCTCTGTGTGCTGCCTGAAAGGGTTCGATATAAAATCTGCCTTTTCAATAGGCGTGGCAGGACCCTCGCCTCAGAGTCAGAAGGTCGTGGGTTCACATCACACTCCAGGAACTTGATCACAAAAATCTAGGCTGACACTCCAGTGCAGTACTGAGGGAGCGCTGCACTGTCGGAGGGGCAGTACTGAGGGAGTGCCGCACTGTCGGAGGGGCAGTACTGAGGGAGTGCCGCACTGTCGGAGGGGCAGTACCGATGGAGTGCTGCACTGTCAGAGAGGCAGTACAGAGGGAGTGCTGCACTGTCGGAGCGGCAGTACCAAGGGAGCGCCGCACTGTCGGAGGGGCAGTACTGAGGGAGTGCCGCACTGTAGGAAGGGCAGTACTGAAGGAGTGCTGCACTGTCGGAGAGGCAGTACTGAGGGAGCGCCGCACTGTCAGAGGGGCAGTACTGAAGGAGTGCTGCACTGTCGGAGGGGCAGTACTGAGGGAGCGCCGCACTGTCGGAGGGGCAGTACTGAAGGAGTGCTGCACTGTCAGAGAGGCAGTACTGAGGGAGCGAGGCACTGTCGGAGGGGCAGTACTGAAGGAGTGCTGCACTGTCGGAGGGGCAGTACTGAAGGAGTGCTGCACTGTCGGAGGGGCAGTACTGAGGGAGCACTGCACTGTCCGAGAGGCAGTACTGAGGGAGCGCCGCACCATTGGAGAGACAGTACTGAGAGAACGCTGCACTGTCGGAGGGGCAATACTGAGTGGATGCTGCACTGTCGGAGGCACAGCACTGAGAGAATGCTGCACTGTTGGAGGGACTGTACTGAGGGAGCGCTGTCAGAGCGGAAGTACTGAGGGAGTGCCGCACTGTTGGAGGGGCCTTCTTTCCTATGAGACGTTACACAGAAACCCTGTCTGCTCTCCAAGGTGGTTGTAAAAGATCCCATGGCACTATTGCAAAGAAGAGGAGGTGAGTTATTTTCCGGTGTCCTGGCCAATATTTATCCCTCAGTCAACATTGCTGTGTGTGGGAGCTTGCTGTGCACAAATAGGCTGCCGTCTTTCCTACAGTACAACAGTGGGATGAAAGTTTCCTCTGTGTAATTCATTGACTGTGAAGGACCATGGGAGCTCCCAAGGTCATGAAAGTTGCTATAGAATATATTTATACAAAGGAACACAGCACAGTTCCAAGTAAGCATGACTGAACACCAGCATACTCTGTGGACACGTATGGGAGGTGACTCAGCCCTCCCCGTGACACACTGCTGTGTGATTCTACATCAACACATGTAACCAGTGCCCATTACCCTGCAATGATTCAGCCCCCTGTGACTGAAATACACCTCCAATTATTTATCAAATATGTTCTCAACAAGGATTATGTCTGACAGAAGGTAAACACAGGAGGGTAGCCATTCTGCCCAGGGAGGGGTTACTGGCAGGTATGATGGTGGGGGTCAGGGTTGGGGCATTCAGTCGGGATGGAACCTGCTTTGCCAAGTTGCTGCCACATTACAGCTGCTCGGACAATCCTGATTCGTGGGGAGGTGGGGCTTGGGGGGGAGGGGGTGGTTGGGAGGGGTTAGGAGTGGATGGGAGGGGTTAGGGGTGGATGGGAGGGGGTGGGGTTTGGTGGGAGGGGCTGGGGTGGGTGGGAGGAGGAGGAGTTGGAGGGGATGAGTGGGGCAGGGCAGAGGAGGTGGGAGGGGGCGGGGATGGGTGGGGGAGGGGTTGGTGGGATGTACGGGGGTGGGTGAAAGGGGGCGAGGTCGGTGGGAGGGGTTGGTGGGAGGGGGCGAGGGTCGGTGGGAGGGAGCGATGGTCGGTGGGAGGAGGCGGTGTTGGGGGCAGGGGTTGGTGAGAGGGGGTGAGGGTTGGTGGGAGGAGGCCGGGTTGGAGGGAGGGGTTGGGGGGAGGAACCGGTGGTGGTGGGTGGGAGGGGGCAGGGTTGGGGAGGAGGGGTTGGTGGGAGGGAGCGTTGTGGGTGGGAGGGGCGGGGGTTGTTGGGAGGGAGCGAGGGTCGGTGGTGTCATGTATTCAACCAACATTGTAACCCATGTATAATCCGACCTAAATTGTACACTGTGAGAACAATGACCACTAGGTGGTGAACTTGTGGGAGACACTCATAACCTGGACCTTCAGGTATAAAAGGGGAAACTCCACCCACTTCCTGTACTTGAGTGCTATGAAATAAAGGACAGGTCACAGACTGACCTCTCAAGCATGGGCCTCGTGTGCATTTATACTGTGTAGTAAGGACGTATCAATGGCGACAAGAAACTGGGATTTAAACCACGCGAGCATGGCCACCAACAATAACAGGGGCAGTCAGGGATGATCGACTGGCAAGGGACCTTTTGTTTTAAACCGCAGCTCATGCTGGAGGCGTGGAGGCACACATTCAGCCGGAGTTTGCAGAGGTGAGCAAAATACCTGCAGAAATTACAGAAATGAACGTTGGGGGAAATCGTTGGAAGCTGAAGTTCAGCGAGTTCATGTGGAGCACGTATATAGTTCATACACCAGGACACCACCGATAATGATGAAAGTGCTCCTCAATGGAATCCCAGTATCAATGGAGCTAGATATGAGGGCCAGCCAGTCCCTGATGGGTATCAAACAGTTCGAAAAGTTGTGGGCGTCCAAGGCCAGGAGGCCAAAATTATTGCCGATTGACGCACAGCTACGGACTTACACAAAGCAGATCATTCCGGTGTTAGGCAGCGCCACGGTAGTCGTGACCCACAAAGATTCGGAGAACAGACTGCCACTCTGGATTGTCCCAGGGGACGGTCCCGCACTACTGGGGAGGAGTTAGCTTGCTGTCATGAACTGGAAATGGAGCGATGTCAATGCAATCTCGTCTTGGTCAGCGACAATGGCCCGTGCTTCACAAGCACTGAATTCCAGGACTTCATGGCAGGCAATGGAATTAACTATGCTAGAATGGTACCATTCAAGCCGGCCTTAAACGGCCAGGCAGAACGAGCAGTGCAGATAATCAAACAGGGGATGCTCAGAATCCAAGGCGGTTCCCTACAAGGGCACTTATCATGCCTCCTGTTGGCCTACAGATCCCGACCACACTCGCTCACAGGGGTGCCACCCGCAGAGCTGCTAATGAAAAGGATGCTCAAAACCCGATTATCCCTTACACACCCCACCATGAAAGAAATTGTCGAGAGCAGGCGCCAGTCACAATATCACTACCATGACAGGAATGCGAGGGCGCGATGTATTGATGTAAATGACCCTGTTTTTGTCCTCAACTACGCTGCAGGGCCCAAAACGCTCGCAGGCACTGTGATTGCCAAAGAGGGAAATAGGATTCTGGTAGTTAAACTTACCAATGGACAAATCTGCCGTAAACATGTGGATCAAACAAAAAGGAGGTTCAGCAACCCCATAGAAGAAGCAGAGGAAGAACACGATATAGAGTTCACTCCACCACAGGTGACCGAACACCGGAACCAAGTGGAGGAGAGCCCAGTCACTGTGGGCAGTCCGGACAGGCCTGAGGCACCGCAAATAGCAGACACTCAGGCCAGCGCCCAACAACCGGAGCCCCAACTCAGGCGCTCTACAAGGGAGCGTAAACCACCAGAGAGACTCAACATGTGATCCCAATAAGACTTTGCGGGGGGAGGTGATGTCATGTATTCAACCAGCATTGTAACCCATGTATAATCTAACCTAAGTTGTACACTGTGAGAACAATGACCACTAGGTGGGAGACACTCCTAACCTGGACCTTCAGGTATAAAAGGGGAAGCTCCACCCACTTCCATCAATTGAGTGCTATGAAATAAAGGACAGGTCACAGACTGACCTTCTCTCAAGCATGGGCCTCGTGTGCATTTATACTGTGTAGTAAGGACGTATTAGGTGGGAGGGGAGGGAGTTAGCGGAAGGGACAGGAGGAGGTGGGAGGGGGCAGGGTGGGTGGGAGGGGAGGGAGTTAGCGGAAGGGACAGGAGGAGGTGGGAGGGGGCAGGGTGGGTGTTGGTGGGAAGGGGCGCGGGTTGGTGGGTTGGGGGGGGGCGGGTGTGGGGGGGAGGGGCCGAGGGTGGGTGCGAAGGGTGTGGGTTGGTGGAAGGGCAAGAGGAGGTGGGAGGGGCGGGGGAGGGGGCGGGTGAGTGCTGCACTGTTGGAGGTGTCGTCTTTTGGATGAACCATTAAACCGAGGCCCCGCCTGCTCCCTCAGGTGAATGTAAAGATCCCACGGCCACTATTTCGAAGAAGAGCAGGGGAGTTATCCCCGGTGTCCTGGGGCCAATATTTATCCCTCAACTAACATCATTAAAACAAATTATTGGGTCATTATCACATTGCTGTGTGTGGGAGCTTGCTGTGCGCAAATCGGCTGCCGCGTTTCCCACATTACAGCAGTGACTACACTCCAAAAGTACTTCATTGGCTGAGGTGGAGAAAGGCGCTATATAAATGCAAGTGTTTTCTTCGTGTCTAAATGCAGCAGGGAGTGCAGGGGATGTTTGAGTAGTTTGAGGCGATTGAAAAGTGTGAATTAGAAATTTGTGGCCCGAGCAGGGGGAGGAGTGGGGTGGGGTGGTGTATTCGGAACAAGTGAGTGGAAAAGAATTGATAGGAGCGATGATATAAACAGTGAGGACAAAATGCAGTGAGCAGTGAGCTTCATAGAATCATAGAAATTTACAGTACAGTCGGAGGCCATTCAGCCCATCGTGTCCTCTCCGGCCGACCAAAAGGCTATCCGGCCTAATCCCACTTTCCAGCTCTCGGTCCGTAGCCCTGCAGGTTACGGCACTTCAGGTGCACATCCAGGTACTTTTTAAATGTGGTGAGGGTTTCTGCCTCTACCGCCCTTTCAGGCCGTGAGTTCCAGACCCCCGCCACCCTCTGGGTGAAGACATTTCCCCTCAAATCCCCTCTAAACCTCCCTGTTGCCCAAAACTCACTAGGTGTGTAGACCGCTTACCCGGTGTGTATTTAATCACTACAGTCGCAGCAATTTGGTGGGATTTTGAGTATTGAAAGAAAGTCGTCGACAAACGTTACGTTTAAGCCAAATAAAGTTTATTTCCCAAAGTAGAATTAAAGTACAAACACTGTATGTAATAGCACGTAAGCCTCACTACTTGTGCTCGTATTCATCATCATCATAGGCAGTCCCTCGAAGCGAGGATGACTTGCTTTCACGCCAAAAAAGGGATGAGCTCACAGGTGTTTCAATGAAGGACCCAATATTCCAGATCCCGAACTACATCCTGAAGGGTGGGAGATGCCTGTGGGTGGATTTTTTTAACGTGGGGTGACCGTTGTACACCAGCCACCACACGGGGCTTGACAGAGCGAGGTCTTGGTCCAGTGGCAAGTATTACCCAAGACGACTGGAGACCAGCTCTGCTGCACAGACCCAGTGCGCGCACACATATCGCAGTGTGGGCTGGGCCCGTGCTGCACCTTGTGTGTATGGGCATGTGAGACAGGAGACAGGAGATGAGATTTAACCAGGCTGTGTGAGCTCAGCCAGTGCTCGAAGCCAGCAAGAGGAAACCACATCCTGCGTGAGGGCAAGCACGGGGCCTGTTTCCCGTCAGTTCATCATGCCGGAAACCCCTTACGTTTCACTTTTTTATTGGGCGTGAATTTCCCTTTTGTGAATGCCGTGATGCGAGGAGCAATGAGTGGGTTCAAGATGTGAACAATCTTTATCCATGTTCCACTGGCGAAACATCCCTCTCATTCCTGCACGAGAAAACAAAGACTTGCATTTCTATAGCGCCTTTCACGACCACCGGACGTCTCAAAGCGCTTTACAGCCAATGAAGTACTTTTTGAAGTGTAGTCACTGTTGTAATGTGGGAAATGCGGCAGTTGATTTGCGCCCAGCAAGCTCCCAATACAGCAATGTGATAATGACCCAGATAATCTGTTTTTGTTCTGTTGATTGAGGGGTAAATATTGGCCCCAGGACACCGGGGATAACTCCCCTGCTCTTCTTTAAAATAGTGCCATGGGATCTTTTGCGTCCACTTGAGAGGACAGATTGGGCCTCGGTTTAATGGCTCATCCGAAAGATGGCCCCTCCGACAGTGCAGCACTCCCTCAGTACTGCCCCTCCAACAGTGTGGCGCTCCCTCAGTACTGCCCCTCCGACAGTGCGGCGCTCCCTCAGTACTGCCCCTCCGACAGTGCGGCGCTTCCTCAGTACTGCCCCTCCAACAGTGCGGCACTCCCTCAGTACTGCCTCTCCAACAGTGCGGCGCTCCCTCAGCACTACCCCTCCGACAGTGCGGCTCTCCCTCAGTACTGCCCCTCTGACAGTGCAGCGCTCCCTCAGTACTATCTCTCCGACAGTGCAGTGATCCCTCAGTACTGCCCCTCCGACAGTGCAGCACTCCCTCAGTACTGCCACTCCGACAGTGCAGCGCTCCCTCGTACTCCCCCTCCAACAGTGCAGCGCTCCCTCAGTACTGCCCCTCTGACAGTGCGGCGCTCCCTCAGTACTGCCCCTCCGACAGTGCAGCGCTCTCTCAGTACTGCCCCTCCGACAGTGCAGCGCTCCCTCAGTACTGCCCCTCCGACAGTGCAACACTCCCTCAGTACTGCCCCTCCGACAGTGCAGCGCTCTCTCAGTACTGCCCCTCCGACAGTGCAGCACTCTCTCAGTACTGCCCCTCCGACAGTGCAGCACTCTCTCAGTACTGCCCCTCCGACAGTGCAGCACTCTCTCAGTACTGCCCCTCCGACAGTGCAGCACTCCCTCAGTACTGTCCCTCTGACAGTGCAGCACTCCCTCAGTACTGCACTGGGAGCATCAGCCTAGATTTTTGTGCTCAAGTCCCTGTAGTGGGATTTGAACCCACAACCTTCTGACTCCGAGGCGAGAGTGTTGCCCACTAATTTAAAACAAAATAATTAAAAGGTACGATATTTGGATAAATTTCTCCTCTTTCTTCACTGTTTTCCTTTTACCCCTGAGTCTGAAATAGCGAGGTGCAAAGGCCCCAGATTGTACGATTCAGTAACCATTCACTGGGAGTTGCTTAAGATTGAGTGTATCACACTCCTCATGATCTTAGTCTCTCCCCTGCTTCTCTTCGAAATAGCCGTGGGATAATTTACATCCACCTGAGAGGGCAGACCGGGCCTCGGTTTAACATCTCAGAGAATAGAATCATAGGAACATAAGAAATAGGAGCAGGAGTCGGCCATACGGCCCCTCGAGCCTGCTCTGCCATTCAATAAGATCATGGCTGATCTGATCATGGACTCAGCTCCACTTCCCTGCCCGCTCCCCGCAATCCTTTACTCCCTTATCGCTCAAAAATCTGTCTATCTCCGCCTTAAATATATTCAATGACCCAGCCTCCACAGTTCTCCGAGGCAGAGAATTCCAAAGATTCACGACCTTCTGAGAGAAGAAATTCCTCCTCATCTTCATTTTAAACGGGCGACCCCTTATTCTGAAACTATGCCTCCTAGTTCAAGAATCCCCCAGGAGGAGAAACATGCTCTCTGCATCTACCCTGTCCAGCCTCCTCAGAATCTTATACGTTTCAATAAGATCACTTCTAAGTCTTCTCAACTCCAATGAGTGTCGGCCCAAACTCCTCAACCTTTCTTCATATGTAAACCCTTCTGAATGATACGGTACAGGAGGAGGCCATTCAGCTCATCGAGCCTGTGCTGGCTCTGTGGAAGAGCTCTCCAATTAGTCCCACGCACCCCGCTCTTTCCCCATAGCTCCTGCAAAATGTCTCCTTTTCAAGTATCGATCCGATTCTCTTTCGTAAGTTGCGATTGAATCTGCTCCCGATGTCCTCTCAGGCGAAGCGTTCCAGATCACAAATAAATTCTCCTCATCGCTCCCTCTGGTTCTTTTGCCAATCACCTTAAACCGAGTCCTCTGGTTACCGACCCTTATGTACTCTGTCAAAACTCTTCATGATCTTGAAAACCTCTATTAAATCTCCCCTTTACTTTCTCTGCTCCGAGGAGAACAACCCCAGCTTCTCCAGTCTCTCCACGTCACTGTAATCCCTCATCCCTGGAACCATTCTCGTAAATCCCCCCCTGGCACCCTCTCCAAGGCCTTCACATCCTTCCTAAAGTGTGGTGCCCAGAATTGGACACAATATCCTAGCTGGTGCCGAACCACTGATTTATATACGTTTAGCAGAACTTTCTGGCTTTTTGTACTCGCCGCTTATTTATAAAGCCCAGTATCCCGTCTCCTTCTTTATTAGTCTTCTCAATCTGTCCTGACACCTTCGGAGATTAGTTTATGTAAATCCCCAGGTCGCTCTGCTCCCTGCACCCACTTTTATATTGTTCCATTTCCTCTTCTCAGGCTTTCCAAAGTGAATCACTTCACACGTCTCTGTGTTACGTCACATCCGTCACGTGTCCGCGCATTCCATCACTCTGTCTGTGTCCTCCTGTAATCCGGCATTGTCCTCCTCACCGTTTACTACATTTCCGAGTTTCATGTCCTCTGCAAACTTTGAAATTATGCCCTGTACACCCAACTCCAGGTCATTAATTCAAAAGCGGAGCACCTCCGTTCAGTCCGCAAGCGTGACCCCGAGCTTCCGGTCGCCTGTCACTTTTAATTCCCCGCTCCACTCCCACTCTGACCTCTCCGTCCTCGGTCTCCTACACTGTTCCAACGAAGCTCAACGCAAGCTCGAGGAACAGCATCTCATCTTTCGATTAGGCACTTTACAGCCTTCTGGACTCAACACCCAGTTCAACAATTTCAGAGCGTGACCGCTGTCAATCTTTGGCTCCCTCCCCCTTCCCCTCCCTAACCCCCCGCCTCCCCCTCCCTCCCCCCCTCCCTAACCCCCCGCCTCCCCCTCCCTCCCCCCCTCCCTAACCCCCCGCCTCCCCCTCCCTCCCTCCCCTCCCTAACCCCCCGCCTCCCCCTCCCTCCCCCCCTCCCTAACCCCCCGCCTCCCCCTCCCTCCCCCCCTCCCTAACCCCCCGCCTCCCCCTCCCTCCCTCCCCTCCCTAACCCCCCGCCTCCCCCTCCCTCCCCCCCCTCCCCTCCTCCCTAACCCCCCGCCTCCCCCTCCCCCACCCCCTCCCTAACCCCCCGCCTCCCCCTCCCTCCCCCCCTCCCTAACCCCCGCCTCCCCCTCCCCCCCCCCTCCCTAACCCCCGCCTCCCCCTCCCTCCCCCCCCTCCCTAACCCCCCGCCTCCCCCTCCCTCCCCCCCCTCCCTAACCCCCCGCCTCCCCCTCCCTCCCCCCCTCCCTAACCCCCCCGCCTCCCCCTCCCTCCCTCCCCTCCCTAACCCCCCGCCTCCCCCTCCCTCCCCCCCCTCCCCCCCTCCCTAACCCCCCGCCTCCCCCCTCCCTCCCCCCCCTCCCTAACCCCCCGCCTCCCCCTCCCTCCCCCCCCTCCCCCCTCCCTAACCCCCCGCCTCCCCCTCCCTCCCCCCCTCCCTAACCCCCCACCTCCCCCCCTCCCTCCCCTCCCTAACCCCCCGCCTCCCCCTCCCTCCCCCCCTCCCCCCCTCCCTAACCCCCCGCCTCCCCTCCCTCCCCCCCTCCCTAACCCCCCGCCTCCCCCTCCCTCCCCCCCCTCCCTAACCCCCCGCCTCCCCCTCCCTCCCCCCCCTCCCCCCCTCCCTAACCCCCCGCCTCCCCCTCCCTCCCCCCCCTCCCTAACCCCCCACCCTCCCCCTCCCTCCCTCCCCTCCCTAACCCCCGCCTCCCCCTCCCTCCCCCCCTCCCCCCCCTCCCTAACCCCCCGCCTCCCCCTCCCTCCCCCCCTCCCTAACCCCCCGCCTCTCCCTCCCTCCCCCCCCTCCCTAACCCCCCGCCTCCCCCTCCCTCCCCCCCTCCCTCCCCCCGCCTCCCCCTCCCTCCCCCCCCTCCCTAACCCCCCGCCTCCCCCTCCCTCCCCCCCCTCCCTAACCCCCCGCCTCCCCCTCCCTCCCCCCTCCCTAACCCCCCGCCTCCCCCTCCCTCCCCCCCTCCCTAACCCACCGCCTCCCCCTCCCTCCCCCCCCTCCCTAACCCCCCGCCTCCCCCTCCCTCCCCCCCCTCCCTAACCCCCGC
>NC_091977.1:7547197-7596302 GCF_044704955.1 Pristiophorus japonicus
TAACCCCCCGCCTCCCCCTCCCTCCCCCCCCTCCCTAACCCCCCGCCTCCCCCTCCCCCCCCCTCCCTAACCCCCCGCCCTCCCCCTCCCTCCCCCTCCCCCCCTCCCTAACCCCCGCCTCCCCCTCCCTCCCCCCCTCCCTAACCCCCCGCCTCCCCCTCCCTCCCCCCCCTCCCTAACCCCCCGCCTCCCCCTCCCTCCCCCCCCTCCCTAACCCCCCGCCTCCCCCTCCCTCCCTCCCCTCCCTAACCCCCCGCCTCCCCCTCCCTCCCCCCTCCCCCCCCTCCCTAACCCCCCGCCTCCCCCTCCCTCCCCCCCTCCCTAACCCCCCGCCTCCCCCTCCCTCCCCCCCTCCCTAACCCCCGCTTCCCCCTCCCTCCCCCCCTCCCTAACCCCCCGCCTCCCCCTCCCTCCCTCCCCTCCCTAACCCCCTGCCTCCCCCTCCCTCCCCCCCTCCCTAACCCCCTGCCTCCCCCTCCCTCCTCCCCTCCCTAACCCCCCGCTCCCCCTCCCTCCCCCCCTCCCTAACCCCCGCCTCCCCCTCCCTCCCTCCCCTCCCTAACCCCCTGCCTCCCCCTCCCTCTCCCCCCTCCCTAACCCCCGCCTCCCCCTCCCTCCCCCCCTCCCCCCTCCTAACCCCCCGCCTCCCCCTCCCTCCCCCCCTCCCTAACCCCCCGCCTCCCCCTCCCTCCCTCCCCTCCCTAACCCCCCGCCTCCCCCTCCCTCCCCCCCTCCCCCCCTCCCTAACCCCCCGCCTCCCCTCCCTCTCCCCCTCCCTAACCCCCCGCCTCCCCCTCCCTCCCCCCCCTCCCTAACCCCCCGCCTCCCCCTCCGTCCCCCCCTCCCTAACCCCCCGCCTCCCCCTCCCTCCCCCCCTCCCTAACCCCGCGCCTCCCCCTCCCTCCCCCCCTCCCTAACCCCCCGCCTCCCCCTCCCTCCCCCCCCTCCCTAACCCCCGCCTCCCCCTCCCTCCCCCCCTCCCTAACCCCCCGCCTCCCCCTCCCTCCCCCCCTCCCTAACCCCCCGCCTCCCCCTCCCTCCCCCCTCCCCCCCTCCCTAACCCCCCGCCTCCCCCTCCCTCCCCCCCCTCCCTAACCCCCCGCCTCCCCCTCCCTCCCCCTCCCCCCCTCCCTAACCCCCCGCCTCCCCCTCCCTCCCTCCCCTCCCTAACCCCCCGCCTCCCCCTCCCTCCCCCCCTCTCCCCCTCCCTAACCCCCCGCCTCCCCCTCCCTCCCCCCCTCCCCCCCTCCCTAACCCCCCGCCTCCCCCTCCCTCCCCCCCCTCCCTAACCCCCCGCCTCCCCCTCCCTCCCTCCCCTCCCTAACCCCCCGCCTCCCCCTCCCTCCCCCCCTCCCCCCCCTCCCTAACCCCCCGCCTCCCCCTCCCTCCCCCCTCCCTAACCCCCCGCCTCCCCCTCCCTCCCCCCCTCCCTAACCCCCCGCCTCCCCCTCCCTCCCCCCCTCCCTAACCCCCGCCTCCCCCTCCCTCCCCCCCCTCCCTAACCCCCCGCCTCCCCCTCCCTCCCCCCCCTCCCTAACCCCCCGCCTCCCCCTCCCTCCCCCCTCCCCCCTCCCTAACCCCCCGCCTCCCCCTCCCTCCCCCCCTCCCTAACCCCCCGCCTCCCCCTCCCTCCCCCTCCCTCCCCCCCTCCCTAACCCCCCGCCTCCCCCTCCCTCCCCCCCTCCCTAACCCCCCGCCTCCCCCTCCCTCCCCCCCTCCCCCCTCCCTAACCCCCCCCCTCCCCCCTCACTAACCCCCTGCCTCCCCCTCCCTCCCCCCCTCCCTAACCCCCCGCCTCCCCCTCCCTCCCCCCTCCCCCCCTCCCTAACCCCCCGCCTCCCCCTCCCTCCCCCCCCTCCCTAACCCCCCGCCTCCCCCTCCCTCCCCCCCTCCCTAACCCCCCGCCTCCCCCTCCCTCCCCCCCTCCCCCCCTCCCTAACCCCCCGCCTCCCCCTCCCTCCCCCCCTCCCCCCCTCCCTAACCTCCCGCCTCCCCCTCCCTCCCCCCCTCCCCCCCTCCCTAACCCCCCGCCTCCCCCTCCCTCCCCCCCCTCCCTAACCCCACGCCTCCCCCTCCCTCCCCCCCCTCCCTAACCCCACGCCTCCCCCTCCCTCCCCCGCACCCCCCAGAGCCTGTTTCTTTTTTTTCTTCCTTGTTTCTAAATGCAGCTGGTCATTATCCCGCCCTTCACACCCTATCTCGACTAATGTTTTTCTAACTCCTGGCATTAACATTTGAATTGGGCCCATCATCCCTTTTGTCTCTCTAATCTCTCCTGCCTTCCACCCTATCACAGACCTTCCCTTTCGTTCTTTCTTCCCCTCTCCCTTTCAGTGCTGGTTAAGAATCCGTTCTTTCCGAACACTCTCCAGTTCTGACCAAGGGTCATCGACCCGAAACTTTAACTCTGTTTCTCCCCCCACAGATGCTGCCTGACCCGCTGAGATTTCCAGCATTATTCCAGGTTATTAATATACACCAATAGAGCAGTGGTCCTAATCCTGACCCCTGAGGAACACACTGTGTACTTCCGCCCGGTCTGAAAAACAATCCTTCACCACGACTCTCTGTTTTCATTCTTTAATACCATGGGCCTCAAGTTTGCTCAATCCATTATGTGGCACTTTATCAAATGCTTTTGAAAGTCCATATACACAACATCAACCCTCTCATTTATTCCATCGAAGAACTCAATCAAGTTTGTCAGACATGATTTGCCTTTAATAAATCCATATCATTTATTAACCCATGATCTGCTATCCTTTTTGTGACACACTCTGTAAATACTAATGTACTCCTGGTGACCCCCTGTAAATACTGACACACTCCCGGGGACCCCCTGTAAATACTGACACACTCCCGGGGACCCCCTGTAAATACTGACACACCCCCGGAGACTCCCTGTAAATACTGACACACCCCCGGAGACTCCCTGTAAATACTGACACACTCCCGGGGATCCCGTATACGTATTGACACACTCCCGGGGACCCCCTGTAAATACTGACACACTCCCGGGGATCCCGTATACGTATTGACACACTCCCGGGGACCCCCTGTAAATACTGACACACTCCCGGGGACCCCCTGTAAATACTGACACACTCCCGGGGACCCCCTGTAAATACCAACATACTCCCGGAGACCCCCTGTAAATACCGACATACTCCCAGGGTCCCTCTGTAAATACTGACACACTCCCGGGGATCCCGTATACATATTGACACACTCCCGGGGACCCCCTGTAAATACTGATGTAATCCTGGTGACCCCCTGTAAATACTGACACACTCCCGGGGATCCCATATACATATTGACACACGCCCGGGGACTCCCTGTAAATACTGACACACTCCCAGGGACCCCATGTACATATTGACACACTCCCGGAGACTCCCTGTAAATACTGACACACTCCCGGGTACCCCCTGTAAATACTGACACACTCCCAGGGTCCCCCTGTAAATACTGACACACTCCCGGGGATCCCGTATACATATTGACACACTCCCGGGGACGCCCTGTAAATACTGATGTAATCCTGGTGACCACCTGTAAATATTGACACACTCCCGGGGACCCTCTGTAAATACCGACGTACTCCCGGGGACCCCCTGTAAATATTGACACACTCCCGGGGACCCCCTGTAAATGCTAACACACTCTCGGGGATTCCCTGTAAAGAGTGACACACTCCAGGGGACTCTCCTGTAAATACCGACACACTCCCGGGGACCCCCTGTAAATACCGACACACTCCCGGGGACCCCCTGTAAATACCGACACACTCCCGGGGACCCCCTGTAAATACCGACACACTCTCGGGGACCCCCTGTAAATACCGGCACACTCCCGGGGACCCCCTGTAAATACCGACACATTCATGAGGTCCCCGTGTAAATGCTGACACACTCCGGGTTTCACCCACCACACCGATCTGTATCTACCCGAATCCCTGACAGTCCAACAGCCGACGACTTGCACTGCCCAGCTGCCCGATGCAGAAAGGCAACTTGGGAGGAGTGAGTGGAGCGAGGCCGTGCTTTGAGGAAGCTGTTGTTCAGATTGGGGGAGGATGGTGGTGAGCTCTGGTGAAGTTGAAACCAAAGTGCCTGCTCCTTGTTCTGGACGAGGAACGCCCGTGTGGAAAACGGAAGTGGTCCGTTTTGCAGCATCAGTGGTGAGCTCTGAGCGTTGGTGTGAGAGAGAAGCTGGGGACAACCAGTTCAGTCAGGATGGAGGGCGCGTAAATGGCAACACCTTGGGGGGGGGGCGCTCTGGGTCCAACGCCTCCCCTCACAGACACACAGCAAGGTGCCAGACAATAACACACCTCCGTGCCGCAGTCACAGAATGGGTCAGGTTCACACAAAGACTGAAGGGGCGAAATTCATTAACACCATCATTTTGGAGTGGCAACGTTTGAAACCTGGGAAATTCAGCACCAGCTGCTAATCTTTGCCCCCTCTCAAAAATCAGTTTTGGGTCCGGGGCAAAGCATGCGGCGATGATGTCATGAACTCCGGGCGCAGGAGTTGGAGCACAACGCCCTGGCGCCGCCCCTAAACTCCTGCCCAATATGGCGGTGGTCGATGAAAGCGCCATGCCCGACCGCAAAGCCATTTATGCCCCGTTAGCGCCCCCTGTGGGCGTCAACCAGAAGCGCAAGTGCACTCAATTTCTCCCCAAGGTCTGAGCACAAAAGCAATGAGCAGCGCACGCAGAATTGCTAGCCCGCTTTCCAGCATTGATATAGCCTGTTAGCCCATGGGTTAGACACAGAGTAAAGCTCCCGCTACACTGTCCCATCAAACACTCCCCGGGCAGGTACAGTACGGGTTAGATACAGAGTAAAGCTCTCTCTACACTGTCCCATCAAACACTCCCAGTGCAGGTACAGGGGGTTAGATACAGAGTAAAGCTCTCTCTACACTGTCCCATCAAACACTCCCAGGGCAGGTACAGGGGGTTAGATACAGAGTAAAGTTCCCTCTACACTGTCCCATCAAACACTCCCAGGGCAGGTACAGGGGGTTAGATACAGAGTAAAGCTCCCTCTACAATGTCCCATCAAACATTCCCAGGGCAGGTACAGGGGGTTAGATACAGAGTAAAGCTCCCTCTACACTGTCCCATCAAACATGCCCAGGGCAGGTACAGGGGGTTAGATACAGAGTAAAGCTCTCTATACACTGTCCCATCATACACTCCCAGGGCAGGTACAGTACGGGTTAGATACAGAGTAAAGCTCCCTCTACACTGTCCCATCAAACACTCCCAGGGCAGGTACAGGGGGTTAGATACAGAGTAAAGCTCACTCTACACTGTCCCATCAAACACTCCCAGGGCAGGTACAGGGGGTTAGATACAGAGTAAAGCTCACTCTACACTGTCCCATCAAACACTCCCAGCGCAGGTACAGTACGGGTTAGATACAGAGTAAAGCTCCCTCTACATTGTCCCATCAAACATTCCCAGGGCAGGTACAGGGGGTTAGATACAGAGTAAAGCTCTGTCATGGTGCTCAGTCAGCTTACGGCGCTTTGCCTCAACAATTTTGTGCATGTCTGGGAGGATTAATGAGACCATTGTTTTTAAAGTCCTTTTCATCAACAGTTGCGCGGGGGGGTCCCAGTCAGTGAGTGCGGACGAGATCTGTATGCCAAAAGCAGTCGCGACAGGCGACCCTGCAGTGTGGGACCTTGGATTTTAAGCATGCCTTGTTTAATGATTTGCACTGCTCTCTCCGCCTGGCCGTTGGAGGCCGGCTTGAACGGTGCTGTCTTGACGTGATTTATGCCGTGGTCAATTATAAAGTCTTGGAACTCTGCGCTGGTGAAGCACGGACCATTGTCACTGACTAATATGTCAGGGATTCCGTGCATTGCAAACATGGTTGCGAGGCTCTCCACAGTGGTGGAGGTTGTGCTCGAGTTTAAAATGGTGCATTCAATCCACTTTGAAAATGCATCGACAACTACGAGGAACATTTTTCCCATGAATGGGCCCGCACAGTCTACGTGCACCCGCGACCACGGTTTGGTAGGCCAGGGCCAGGGGCTCAGTGGAGCCTCCCTGGGGGCATTGCTGAATTGGGCACAAATGGTGCACCTTCGGACGCAGAGCTCCAAGTCTGCGTCAACACCAGGCCTCCAGATGTTGGACCTGGCTATGGCCTTCATGAGAATTATCCCCGGGTGCTCGCAGTGGAGCTCCCGGACAAATGCCTCTCTGCCTCGCAGAGGCATGACTACTCGGCTGCCCCACATCAGACAGTCTGCTTGTAGTGATAGCTCATGCATGCGCCTATGAAAGGGTTTCAATTCCTCGGGGCAGTCATCGCGAGCCTCTGCCCAGTCACCGATTAGGACACATCTTTTTACTAAGGATAACGTGGGGTCGCTGGCCGTCCAGGCTCTGATTTGGCGAGCCGTCATGGGCGAACCTGTAGACTCAAAGGCATTGTCTGTGCCTGGTCTGTGCCTTATGGTATATTCGTAGGACGCCAGCATGAGTGCTCACCATTGAATTCGCGCCGAGGCGTTGGCGTTTATTGCCTTGCTCTCGGATAGGAGGGGCGTGAGGAGCTTGTGGTCGGTTTCTAACGCGAACTTGGCCCCGAAAAGGTATTGGTGCATCTTTTTGACACCGTACACGCACGCGAGCGCCTCCTTCTCTACCATTCCGTACCCACGCTCCGCCCGCGAAAGTGACCTGGAGGCATAAGCTATGGGTTGTAATTTGCCCGCACTATTAACATGTTGCAAAATGCACCCGACCCCATACGCTGACGCATTGAATGTGAGAACTAGCTTTTTACCTGGGTCAAAGAAAGTCAAAACACTGTTGGAACACAGAAGGTTGCGTGCCTTATTGAAGGCGTGTTCCTGGGCGTCCCCCCAAAACCAATTGCACCCCTTCCTGAGTAGCACGTGGAGAGGCTCCAGCAGCGTGCTTAAGTTCTGCATAAAGTTCCCAAAGTAATTGAGTAGACTGAGAAAGGCGTGCAGTTCTGAGACATTCCAGGGCCTGGATGCCAGGTGAATTGCTTCTGTTTTGGACTCTGTTGGGCGGATTCCATCAGCGGCAATCCTTCTGCCCAAAAATTCAACCTCGGGTGCGAGAAACAGGCACTTGGATTTCTTGACTCGTAGGCCTACCCGATCCAACCGCTTTAGTACTTCCTCCAAATTATGGATTTGGGAGTCGGTGTCCCGACCCATGATAAGTATGTCGTCTTGAAATACAACCGTCCCCGGGATGGACTTGAGCAGACTCTCCATGTTGCGCTGGAATATGGCAGCTGCCGACCTGATGCCGAATGGGCATCGACTGTACATGAAAAGGCCTCGATGTGTGTTGATGGTGGTGAGTAGCTTGGATTCATCGGTCAATTCTTGCGTCATATACGCAGATGTGAGGTCTAATTTTGAGAAAAGTTTACCTCCAGCCCATGTGGCAAATAAGTCCTCCGCTCTGGGCAGCGGGTACTGGTCCTGTAGGGAGACTCTGTTTATGGTAGATTTGTAGTCCCCACAGATTCTTACGGATCCATCAGGCTTCATGACTGGGACGATGGGACTTGCCCAGTCGCTAAATTCCACAGGTGATATAATGCCTTCCCGCAGAAGCCTGTCTAGTTCGTGTTCAATCTTTTCCCTCATCACATAGGGTACAGCTCTGGCCTTGTGATGGACCGGTCTAGCATCCTGTGTGAGGTAGATTTTGACTTTGCCTCTTTGAAAGTGCCCACACCTGGCTGAAAGAGATGTTCAAATCGCTTTATAACTGTTGAGCAGGAGGTCCGTTCCTCTAATGACATGGCATGGACATCATCCCATTCCCAGTTTAGTTTTGCCAGCCAGCTTCTCCCCAGCAGTGCTGGGGGGTCTCCGGGGACAATCCACAGGGGAAGTCGGCTCCTTGTCCCTTTATGTGTGACAGAGAGCATGGCGCTGTCGAGGACTGGTACGATTTCTTTGGTATAGGTCCTTAGTTTGGTGTCGACCCTTGTGAGTTTTGGTCTGTCTCTTTTATGTGGCCACAGTTGTTCAAATTGTTGAGCGCCCATGAGAGATTGACTCGCTCCCGTATCCAGCTCCATGTTGACAGATATCCCGTTGAGTAGGACCCTCATCATTATAGGAGGCGTCCTGTCGTAGGAGCAGCGGCCATTGATCGTCTTGACCCGCTGTACACCGGTGTCCCGGGTACTGTGCCCACCATCTTCTGGTCCGCTTTCCAACCTATCCGATTCGTATACCAGCCGAGCTGCCGTTTTTTTGCACATGCGGGCCAAATGCCCTGTTTATTCACAGTTCCTGCAAACAGCCTGCTGAAATCGACATCCCCTTGACGAGTGCCCACCCCCACACCTCCAGCACAGACTGCTTTCATTGTTCCCAAAGAATGAGCTGCGTCTGGCTGATCTCTCTTGAGCGTCTCTCAGTTTGTAGTTGATTGCTCGCATTGTGGGTTGATGAGGTGTGAATGGCCGTTCCTGTGGCCCTTGATGGCTTCTGTTGCCACTGCTTGCTGTCGAAAGCCTGTTTTGCCGGTTTTGTCTGTGTGTGGAGGTAGCAGCTTTTCTAATGCTGTGAACTCCTTGTTCCATTATTTTGTTAGTTGTCGTACCTGCATTGTAAATCAACCTCGTTTCTTCTTCCCCTACCAAGAATGTCAGTGCAACCAGTGCTGTTGCCTCTAAGGTCAGGTTCTTGGTCTCTATGAGCTTTTGGAATATGCCTGCGTGGCCTATTCCTTCAATGAAAAAGTCTCTCAGCATTTCTCTCCTCAGTTCATCGGAGAACTCACATAAACTAGCCAACCTCCGAAGTTCCGCCACAAAGTCGGGTATGCTCTGGCCCACACAGTGTCTGTAGTTGTAGAACCTGTGTCTGGCCATGTGTAGGCTGCTCGCTGGCTTCAGGTGATCTCTTACCAGTGTGCTCAATTCTTCAAACGACTTGTTTGCTGGTTTCTCGGGTGCCAACAGATTCTTCATTAAAGCGTATGCTTTCGAGCCACAGCTGGTCAAGAGATGGGCTCTTCTCTTGTCTGCCGTATTGTCGCCTAACCAGTCTTTGGTTACAAAGCTTTGCTGGAGCCTTTCTATAAAGTCCTCCCAATTGTCTCCCGCATTGTACTTTTCATCTGATCCGTTGTTCGCCATTCTGTGGATTCTGTAATCCCGTAACCCGTCGCCACTGTAAAGTCCTGTCCCCTCAGTACAGACTCACACGAGGCATGTAGTGAAGTCAAGGTCACTCTGGACCTGCACCTTTATTTCACAGCTCTGGAATGCTGCACTTGCCTGAGACCTGTCCTTATATACCTCGTCTCTTGCAAGTGCACCCCTGGTGGTAAGGTATGCTGGTGGTTACAGGTCATATCTTATTACAGTCATGTATAGCATGTTGGGATACAGTTATATATAATAATGTAAGATACATGACAGGTTAGATGCAGAGTAAATCCAATAGTTGTACTGAGACCCTGCCACATACCCTCAGTGGTGAGTGAATTCTCAGCTCAGAGCCCATTTCAGGAACAAGACGCTGCGTTGAACACTTTGCATTCGCAATGTCCCAACATGTCAGACAGCAGGGGGGAAATGTAAGGCAGGCATTGAAGCAGCAGTGAGGGTTGAGCAGAGAGTGAGTGCGCGAGGATGCTGGCCAAGTGTGCAGCGTTTGAACAGTCTGGCTCTGTAATGACTGTGCGGTTCGAATATTTGAAGAGATGTTTTCACAGGGACACGAGCAGTCCATTACACCCTGGAGACGTAGCTTGGAGCAGGCTATTAAGTGGTTCTGGCTGCTTGTTCGGTGGTGGCTTCCCATCAGAGGCAACATGTAATCGCTCCGGGAACTGTGATCTCATTGAATGGTGGGGCATTGAGGGGCCGAGTGGTCAATTCCTGCTGTTAATTGTTCTGCTCTTGTGTGCTTAAGGGATGTCAGGTCAAGAGTGTTAGCTTTCCCCGGTTGGCAGAAGGTGATAGCAAAACACTGAAAACAATTCTGAAATTCGGTGCAGGAAGAAGGAACTGAACTTAGTCAGGAATCTCGATCACGGGGTCCTTTCTCAGTTGTACAATTGTTGCTGCGTGTTTTTGGGGGTGGGGCAGCTACAGTTATTTAACGCCGTTTGGCAGCAGTTCAGAGCTTTGCTGGTGAGCCTGTGTGAACCAGGCCTGTTGCACACAGGACCCTCACAGTCAGCGTGCACACCAGGCATTCCTCCCTTCACTCCGAGTTTATCGCCAATTCTGGACACTTTACTGTGTCAGCCGTGGCTCAGTGGGCAGCATGCTCGACAATGAGTCAGGCGGTTGTGGGATCAAGTCCCACTCCAGGGGCTTGAGCACATAACTCTGAGCTGACCCTCCCAGATCAGTGCTGAGGGAGTGCCGCACTGTCGGAGGGGCAGTACTGAGGGAGAGCCGCACTGTCAGAGGGGCAGTACTGAGGGAGTGCCGCACTGTCGGAGGGGCATTACTGAGGGAATGCCGCACTGTCGGAGGGGCACTGCTGAGGGAGAGCTGCACTGTCGGAGGGGCAGTACTGAGGGAGCCCCGCACTGTCGGAATGGGCAGTACTGAGGGAGTGCCGCACTGTCGGAGGGCAGTACTGAGGGAGTGCCGCACTGTCGGTGGGGCAGTACTGAGGGAGAGCTGCACTGTCGGAGGAGCAGTACTGAGGGAGCGCTGCACTGTCGGAGGGGCAGTACTGAGGGAGTGCCGCACTGTCGGAGGAGCAGTACTGAGGGAGTGCTGCACTGTCGGAGGGGCAGTACTGAGGGAGCCCCGCACTGTCGGAATGGGCAGCACTGAGGGAGTGCCGCACTGTCGGAGGGCAGTACTGAGGGAGTGCCACACTGTCGGACGGGCAGTACTGAGGGAGTGCCGCACTGTCGGAGGAGCAGTACTGAGGGAGTGCTGCACTGTCGGAGGGGCAGTACTGAGGGAGTGCCGCACTTTCGGAGGAGCAGTACTGAGGGAGTGCTGCACTGTCGGAGGGGCAGTACTGAGGGAGTGCCGCACTGTCGGAGGAGCAGTACTGAGGGAGTGCCGCACTGTCGGAGGAGCAGTACTGAGGGAGCGCCGCACTGTCGGAGGGGCAGTACTGAGGGAGTGCCACACTGTCGGAGGGCAGTACTGTGGGAGCGCCGCACTGTCGGAGGAGCAGTACTGAGGGAGCACTGCACTGACGGAGGGGCAGTACAGAGAGAGCGCTGCACTGTTGGAGGGGCAGTACTGAGGGAGCGCTGCACTGTCAGAGAGGCAGTACTGAGGGAGCGCTGCACTGTCAGAGGGGCAGTACTGAGGGAGTGCCGCACTGTCGGAGGGGCAGTACTGAGGGAGCGCTGCACTGTCAGAGAGGCAGTACTGAGGGAGTGCTGCACTGTCGGAGGGGCAGTACTGAGGGAGTGCTGCACTGTCGGAGGCGTAGTACTGAGGGAGTGCTGCACTGTCGGAGGGGCAGTACTGAGGGAGCGCTGCACTGTCAGAGGGGCAGTACTGAGGGAGTGCTGCACTGTCAGAGGGGCAGTACTGAGGGAGTGCTGCACTGTCAGAGGGGCAGTACTGAGGGAGTGCCGCACTGTCGGAGGGGCAGTACTGAGGGAATGCCGCACTGTCGGAGGGGCACTGCTGAGGGAGAGCTGCACTGTCGGAGGGGCAGTACTGAGGGAGCCCCGCACTGTCGGAATGGGCAGTACTGAGGGAGTGCCGCACTGTCGGAGGGCAGTACTGAGGGAGTGCCGCACTGTCGGTGGGGCAGTACTGAGGGAGAGCTGCACTGTCGGAGGAGCAGTACTGAGGGAGCGCTGCACTGTCGGAGGGGCAGTACTGAGGGAGTGCCGCACTGTCGGAGGAGCAGTACTGAGGGAGTGCTGCACTGTCGGAGGGGCAGTACTGAGGGAGCCCCGCACTATCGGAATGGGCAGTACTGAGGGAGTGCCGCACTGTCGGAGGGCAGTACTGAGGGAGTGCCGCACTGTCGGTGGGGCAGTACTGAGGGAGAGCTGCACTGTCGGAGGAGCAGTACTGAGGGAGCGCTGCACTGTCGGAGGGGCAGTACTGAGGGAGTGCCGCACTGTCGGAGGAGCAGTACTGAGGGAGTGCTGCACTGTCGGAGGGGCAGTACTGAGGGAGCCCCGCACTGTCGGAATGGGCAGTACTGAGGGAGTGCCGCACTGTCGGAGGGCAGTACTGAGGGAGTGCCACACTGTCGGACGGGCAGTACTGAGGGAGTGCCGCACTGTCGGAGGAGCAGTACTGAGGGAGTGCTGCACTGTCGGAGGGGCAGTACTGAGGGAGTGCCGCACTGTCGGAGGAGCAGTACTGAGGGAGTGCTGCACTGTCGGAGGAGCAGTACTGAGGGAGTGCCGCACTGTCGGAGGAGCAGTACTGAGGGAGCGCCGCACTGTCGGAGGGGCAGTACTGAGGGAGTGCCACACTGTCGGAGGGCAGTACTGTGGGAGCGCCGCACTGTCGGAGGAGCAGTACTGAGGGAGCACTGCACTGACGGAGGGGCAGTACAGAGAGAGCGCTGCACTGTTGGAGGGGCAGTACTGAGGGAGCGCTGCACTGTCAGGGAGGCAGTACTGAGGGAGCGCTGCACTGTCAGAGGGGCAGTACTGAGGGAGCGCTGCACTGTCAGAGAGGCAGTACTGAGGGAGTGCTGCACTGTCGGAGGGGCAGTACTGAGGGAGTGCTGCACTGTCGGAGGCGTAGTACTGAGGGAGTGCTGCACTGTCGGAGGGGCAGTACTGAGGGAGCGCTGCACTGTCAGAGGGGCAGTACTGAGGGAGTGCTGCACTGTCAGAGGGGCAGTACTGAGGGAGTGCTGCACTGTCAGAGGGGCAGTACTGAGGGAGTGCTGCACTGTCGGAGGGGCAGTACTGAGGGAGTGCTGCACTGTCAGAGGGGCAGTACTGAGGGAGTGCTGCACTGTTGGAGGGGCAGTACTGAGGGAGCGCTGCACTGTCAGAGGGGCAGTACTGAGGGAGCGCTGCACTGTCGGAGGGGCAGTACTGAGGGAGCGCTGCACTGTCAGAGGGGCAGTACTGAGGGAGTGCTGCACTGTCAGAGGGGCAGTACTGAGGGAGTGCTGCACTGTCGGAGGGGCAGTACTGAGGGAGTGCCGCACTGTCGGAGGGGCAGTACTGAGGGAGTGCTGCACTGTCGGAGGGGCAGTACTGAGGGAGTGCTGCACTGTCGGAGGGGCAGTACTGAGGGAGTGCTGCACTGTCGGAGGGGCAGTACTGAGGGAGTGCTGCACTGTCGGAGGGGCAGTACTGAGGGAGTGCTGCACTGTCGGAGGGGCAGTACTGAGGGAGTGCTGCACTGTCGGAGGGGCAGTACTGAGGGAGCGCCGCACTGTCAGAGGGGCAGTACCGAGGGAGCGCCGCACTGTCGGAGGGGCAGTACTGAGGGAGTGCTGCACTGTCGGAGGGGCAGTACTGAGGGAGTGCTGCACTGTCGGAGGGGCAGTACTGAGGGAGCGCCGCACTGTCGGAGGGGCAGTACTGAGGGAGTGCTGCACTGTTGGAGGGGCAGTACTGAGGGAGTGCTGCACTGTTGGAGGGGCAGTACTGAGGGAGTGCCGCACTGTCGGAGGGGCAGTACTGAGGGAGTGCTGCACTGTCGGAGGGGCAGTACTGAGGGAGTGCCGCACTGTCGGAGGGGCAGTACTGAGGGAGTGCTGCACTGTTGGAGGGGCAGTACTGAGGGAGTGCCGCACTGTCGGAGGGGCAGTACCGAGGGAGTGCTGCACTGTCGGACGTACCGTCTTTCGGACGATACATTAAACTGTGTGCCCATCTGCTCTCTCAGGTGGATGTAAAATATCCCACGACACTATTTTGAAGAAGAGCAGGGGAGTTCTACCCGATGTCCTGCGGCCAATACTTATCTCTCAATTAGCATCACTAAAACAGATTTCGTGGCGGGGGAGGAAAATAATATACGCGCGCAATTCTGCCTTTAACGCGGCGATGGATCAGGGAGTCAACATCATCAATGCGACTCGCAGCCCCACAGGCAGGCAGGGGCAGTCCGACACTCCCCAGGCAGCAATAGACCCCAGAGTAGGACTGCAACAGAGACAGTGGCAGGCTGAATGGACATTCACGCCATCACAGTGGACAATGCGGCCCGGGATGGGACCATTGACACCCACTAATAGGGTACTTAAGAGCAGTCAAAGGAATGCCTGGCCTTAGTCCCTTTGTTCCCAACAATGGAAACTTTAACTCATGCTGGAGTTGTGGGGGAAAATACTCAGCTAGAGCTTGCAGATTTCAACAGTTTGTCTGTAGGAACTGCAATCTCAGTGGCCATTTAGCTCGAATGTGCAGAAAGTCTGCAACCAGACTAATATATGAGGCGGATGGACCAGAAGAGGGTTCTTTGAGGCAGGATGACCTTTGGGGCAAATCGATGGACAGCGGGTCCATGTGGCGAATATTCACAGTTCATACACCAGAACGGCACCAATGATGATGAGGGTTTTATTAAACGGAATCCCAGTACACATGGAGCTGGACACTGGGGCCAACCAGTCACTCATGGGCATTCAGCAATTTGAGAAGCTATGGCCACTTAAAGCCAGTAGACCCAAATTAGCACGTATTGAGACACAATTACGGACTTACACTAAGGAAATCATTCCGGTGCTCGGCAGTGCAATGTTGGTTGTCACACACAATAGGTTAGTGAATTGGACCGGCTGTTGAGAGAGGCCATCATCTCTCCTGTTGAATTCAGCGACTGGGCGAGCCCCATCGTTCCCGTCCTAAAAGCAGATGGCTCTGTCAGGATCTGTGGCGACTACAAGGCCACCATCAATCGGGTGTCCCGACAAGACCAATACCCGCTCCCGAGAGCGGAGGACACCTTCGCCACACTGGCAGGTGGCAAGCTGTTCACCAAGTTGGACCTCACTTCAGCCTATATGACCCAGGAACTGGCCGACGAATCTAACCTATTGATCACCATCACCACGCACAAGGGACTGTTTGTTTATAACAGGTGCCCGTTTGGCATTCGATCAGCGGCCGCGATTTTTCAACAAAACATGGAAAGCTGCTCAAATCCATTCCGGGAATGATCGTATTCCAGGACGACATCCTCATCACGGGTCGAGACACCGAGGAACACCTCCACAACATGGAGGAGGTGCTATGCCGACTGGACCGGGTAGGCCTGCGACTCAAGAAGTCTAAATGTGTGTTCTTAGCTCCTGAGGTTGAGTTTCTGGGCAGGAGGGTTGCTGCAGATGGGATTTGGCCCACCGAATCCAAGTCAGAGGCGATTCGACGAGCACCCAGGCCCTGCAACACATCGGAGTTGCGTTCATTCCTGGGACTGTTGAACTATTTCAGGAACTTTCTGCCGAACTTAAGCACATTGTTGGAGCCGCTACACATGCTCCTGTGTAAGGGTTGTGATTGGTTTTGGGGGGACTGTCAGGAACGGGCTTTTGATCGGGCGCGAAACCTACTTTGTTCAAACAAGTTGTTGACCCTGTACGACCCCTGTAAAACATTGGTTCTGACATGTGATGCATCGTCCTATGGGGTTGGGTGCATGTTGCAGCAGGGCAATGCTGAGGGTCTACAACCTGTGGCTTATGCCTCCAGGTCGCTCTCTCAAGCAGAACTGGGATATGGGATGGTCAAGAAGGAAGCGCTTGCATGTGTCTATGGTGTAAAAAAAATGCATCAGTACCTCTTTGGGAGGAAGTTTCAATTAGAGACGGACTACAAGCCATTAACATCCCTGCTGTCAGACAGCAAGGCTATCAATGCATCAGCCCGCATACAGCGATGGGCTCTCACACTGGCTGCTTATGACTACTCCATCCGGCGCCGGCCCGACACTGAAAATTGTGCTGACGCGCTCAGCAGACTCCCACTGGTCACCACTGGGGGCAGCGGAGCAAAGCGCTGAGATGGTCATGGCCGTTGATGCCTTTGACAGTGCATCACAGCCCGCCAGATCAAAATCTGGACAAACAGAGATCCCCTCCTATCCCTGTTTAAGAAATGTGTCCTGACTGGGGATTGGGAGCCCGCATACGGAGCATGCCCTGAGGAGGTCAGACCGTTTCTCAGGCGGATGGATGGATGAGTTCTCCATCCAAGCCGACTGCCTACTATGGGGCAGCCGGGTAGTCATGCCCCAGAAGGGCAGGGAGGCATTCATCAGGGAACTCCACAGCGAGCACCCGGGCATCGTGCTAATGAAGGCCATTGCCCGGTCACACGTTTGGTGGCCTGGAATTGATTCAGACCTGGAACACTGTGTTCGTAGGTACACGCGTGTGCCCAGCTGGGTAATGCCCCCAGGGAGGCCCCGCTTTGCCCGTGGCCCTGGCCCACCAGGCCATGGTCACGCATTCATGTTGATTACGCAGGCCTATTCATGGGTAATATGTTCCTTATTGTGATAGACGCGTACTCGAAATGGATCGAGTGCACCATTCTGAATTAATGCACGTTATCCACCACCGTGGAAAGCCTACGTGCAACCTTTGCAACCCATGGCTTGCCGGACATCCTGGTTAGTGATAATGGCCCATGTTTCACAAGCTACGAATTCCGAGAGTTTATGTCGGGCAATGGCATCAACCACGTCAGGACTGCACCGTTCAAGCCGGCCTCCAATGGCCGGGCGGAACGTGCGGTCCAAATCATTAAGCAAGGTATGCTCAGGATTCAAGGATCCTACCTACAATGCCGCCTATCGCGTCTCCTGCTGGCCTATAGATCCCGACCGCACTCGCTCACAGGGGTCCCGCCCGCAGAGCTACTAATGAAACGGACACTCAAAACTCGGTTGTCCCTCATTCACCCAGTCCTGACCAACATAGTTGAGGGCAAGCGCAAGTCACAAAACGAGTACTATGACCGTAATTCGAGGGGGAGATGTATAGAAATAAATGATCCTGTATTTGTCCTCAATCACGCCATCGGGCCCAAATGGCTTGAGGGCACTGTAATTGACAAAGAGGGGAATAGGGTCATCATGGTAAAACTAAACAATGGTCAGATATGCTGTAAGCATCTGGACCAAGCAAAAAAAAGGTTCAGCATCGACATGGAGGAACCTGAAGAAGACCATGAGATGGAGCTCACAACACCGCCATTGTCCCCTTTCCTCAATGCAACAAGAGCAATCAGAAGAATGCACAGTCCCTGCGGTCAGCCCGGACAGGCCGGAATCACCACAGGTGACAGACACTCAGTATCCAACAACCAGAGCCCCAACTGCGGCGCTCCACGAGGGAGCATAGACCACCTGAAAGACTAAACCTATGATCCCAATAAGACTTTGTAACACACTAAACATTGTCCCCTTTCCTCAATGTAACACCACTGTATTACTGTATACACTCAACCTAGATGCATACCTTGACTGCAAGGGGTGACCTTGTGGGAGACACTCCTTACCTGGTCACACAGGTATAAAAAGGGAGGTCCCACGCAGGGTCATCGTCTTTGGAGTCCTGTAAATAAAGAGTTAAGGTCACACAGTGACCTTGTCCCCAGAATGTGCCTCGTGTGGTTTCATTCTGTAGAGTAAGGACTTTACAGAGGCCATTTCGGCCCATCGTGTCCGTGCCGGCCAACAAGAGGCTATCCAGCCTAATCCCACTTTCCAGCTCTCGGTCCGTAGCCTTGCAGGTTACGGTACTTCAGGTGTACATCCAAGTATTTTTTAAATGTGGTGAGGGTTTCTGCCTCTACCACCCTTTCAGGCAGTGAGTTCCAGAGCCCCACCACCCTCTGGGTGAAGAAATTTCCCCTCAAATCCTCTCTAAACCTTCTATCAATTACTTTAAATGTATGCCCCTGGTTGTTGACCCCTCTGCTAAGGGAAATAGGCCCTTTCTATCCACTATATCTAGGCCCCTCATAATTTTATGCACCTCACGAGGTCTCCCCTCAGCCTCCTCTGTTCCAAGGAAAACAAATCCAGCCTATCCAATCTGTCCTCATAGCTCGGATTCTCCACTCCCGGCAACATCCTCGTAAATCTCCTCTGTACCCTCTCCAGTGCAATCACATCTTTCCTGTAATGCGGTGACCAGAACTGCACGCAGTACTCCAGCTGTGGCCTAACCAGTGTTTTATACAGTTCAAGCATAACCTCCCTGCTCTTGTATTCTGCGCCTCGGCTAATAAAGGCAAGTATTCCGTATGCCTTCTTAACCACCTTATCTCGCCTGGCCTGCTACCTTCAGGGATCTGTGGACCTGCACTCCCAGGTACCTTTGTTCCTCGACACTTCTCAGTGACCAGCTGTTGTGTGGCTCAGTGTGAAATTTGTGTTTGGTAATTACTCCTGTGAAGTGCCTTGGGGGTTGTTTTACTACAGTATCATTCGGTCGCTGAACCAATTTTGTTTCCACTGCCTCTTTAATCCCATGGGCTTCAATTTGGTTGAACAGTTGTTTTTCGTACTGGAGGAAAGGGTGTTCCCCAGGGGTCGGTCTTAGGGCCACAGCTTGTTTTGATGTATATGAATGAACTGGACTTGGGTATGCAAAGCAAGTGTGTTAGACTAAACCTTTATAAATCACTGGTTAGGCCCCAGCTGCAGTATTGTGTGCAATTCTGGGCACCACACTTCGGAAGGATGTCAAGGCCTTCGAGAGGGTGCAGAGGGGGTTTACATCGAAACATAGAAACATAGAAAATAGGTGCAGGAGTAGGCCATTCGGCCCTTCGAGCCTGCACCACCATTCAATGAGTTCATGGCTGATCATTCACCTCAGTACCCCATTCCTGCTTTCTCTCCATACCCCTTGATCCCTTTAGCCGTAAGGGCCATATCTAGCTCCCTTTTTAATATATCCAATGAACTGGCATCAACAACTTTCTGTGGTAGAGAATTCCACAGGTTCACAATTCTCTGAGTGAAGAAGTTTCTCCTCATCTCAGTCCTAAGTGGCTTACCCCTTATCTTAGATTGTGACCCCTGGTTCTGGACTTCCCCAACATCGGGAACGTTCTTCCTGCATCTAACCTGTCCAATCCCGTCAGAATTTTATATGTTTCTATGAGATCGCCTCTCATTCTTTTAAATTCCAGCAAATATAAGCCTAGTCGATCCGGTCTTTCTTCATATGTCAGTCCTGCCATCCCAGGAATCAGTCTGGTGAACCTTTTATGCACTCCCTCAATAGCAAGGATGTCCTTCCTCAGATTAGGAGACCAAAACTGCCAGGATGGTACCTGGGATGAGGGGCTTCAGTTATCTGGAGAGACTGGAGAAACTGGGGTTGTTCTCCTCAGAGCAGATTTGATAGAATTGTTCAAAATCATGAGCGGTTTTGACGGAGTAAATATCGAGAAACTGTTTCCAGTGGCAGAGGGGTTGGTAACCAGAGGACAGAGATTTATGGTAATTAGCAAGGGAGTCAGAGGTGCCATGTGGATAAATCTTTACAAAGAGCTGTTATGATCTGGAACGCACTGCCTGAAAGGACGGTGGGAGCAGATTCAATAGTAACTTTTAAAAGAAATGAATAAATATTTCAAGGAGAAAAATTTGGCAGGTCTACAGGGAAAGAGCAGGGGGAGTGGGAGTAAATGGATCACTCTTTCAAAGAGTTGGCACAGGCACGATGGGCTGAATGGCCTCCTTCTGTGCCCTATCATTCTATGATTCTAAAAACGCTATATGAAGGCAAGCTGTTGTTGTTTGAAAGGGAATAGATAAAAGGCTGGCAAAGTGCAGTTACCGAGTGTCATCAGCCTTCAATCAGGGTAATTAGCTTCACAAGCTCCATCGCAAACTGACCTCAATTGTTATTGAGCATGAAGCTGAATGACCTAGAAAACACACAGCAACACACCGATTTCCGCCATCGCTTCGATGTGTTACTCATCTAGAAAACATCAGCTGAAATGTTTGCACACTGTCTTCAGTTCCTCTATCCCTCCGTCAAATAAAAACTGGGTGTCCTTTATACACTAATCGCTGAAAGTTAAGAACATAAGAACATAAGAAATAGGAGCAGGAGTCGGCCATACGGCCCCTCAAGCCTGCTCCGCTATTTAATACGATCATGGACTCAGGTCCACTTCCTTGCCCATCCCCATAACCCCTTATTCCCTTATCGGTTAAGAAACTGTCTATCTCTGTCTTAAATATATTCAATGACCCAGCCCCCACAGCTCTCTGAGGCAGCGAATTCCACAGATTTACAACCCTCTGAGAGAAGAAATTCCTCCTCATCTCAGTTTTAAATGGGCAGCCCCTTATTCTAAGATTATGCCCCCTAGTTCTAGTCACCCCCATCAGTGGAAACATCCTCTCTGCATCAACCTTGTCAAGCACCCTCATAATCTTATACGTTCGATAAGATCACCTCTCATTCTTCTGAATTCCAATGAGTAGAGGTCCAACTTACTCAACCTTTCCTCATAAGTCAACCCCCTCATCTCCAGAATCAACATGCAGGTAAAGCAAGTAATTAAGAAAGCAAATGGTATGTTTGCCTTTATTACAAGAGGATTTGAGTATAAGAGTAAAGATGTCTTACTGTAGTTATATAGGGCCCTGGTGACACCGCACCTGGAGTATTGTGTACAGTTTTGGTCTCCTTACCTAAGGAAGGATATACTTGCCAAAGGGGGAGTGCAACGAAGGTTCACCAGACTGATTCCTGGGATGGGGGGATTGTCCTATGAGGAGAGATTGAGTAGACTAGGCCTGTATTCACTGGAGTTTAGAAGAATGAGAGATGATCTCATTGAAGCTTACAAAATTCTTACAGGGCTTGACAGGGAGGGATTCAAATTCCTGGGGCATTGGAACCGGTTCTGGGAGAGGTGGGACCAGTACAAAGCGGACGGTCTGCATCTGGGCAGGACCGGAACCAATGTCCGAGGGGGAGTGTTTGCTAGTGATGTTGGGGAGGAGTTAAACTAATATGGCAGGGGGATGGGAGCCAATGCAGGGAGTCAGAGGGAAACAAAAAGGAGACAAAAGCAAAAGACAGAAAGGAGATGAGGAAAAGTGGAGGGCAGAGAAACCCAAGGCAAAGACCAAAAAGGGCCACTGTACAGCAAAATTCTAAAAGGACAAAGGGTGTTAAAAAAAACAAGCCTGAAGGCTTTGTGTCTTAATGCAAGGAGTATCCGTAATAAGTTGGATGAATTAACTGTGCAAATAGATGTTAACAAATTTGATGTGATTGGGATTACGGAGACGTGGCTCCAGGATGATCAGGGCTGGGAACTCAACATCCAGGGGTATTCAACATTCAGGAAGGATAGAATAAAAGGAAAAGGAGGTGGGGTAGCATTGCTGGTTAAAGAGGAGATTAATGCAATAGTTAGAATGGACATTAGCTTGGATGATGTGGAATCTATATGGGTAGAGCTGCAGAACACAAAAGGGCAAAAAACGTTAGTGGGAGTTATGTACAGACCTCCAAATAGTAGTAGTGATGTTGGGAAGGGCATCAAACAGGAAATTAGGGGTGCATGCAATAAAGGTGCAGCAGTTATAATGGGTGACTTTAATATGCAGATAGATTGGGCTAACCAAACTGGAAGCAATACGGTGGAGGAGGATTTCCAGGAGTGCATAAGAGATGGTTTTCTAGACCAATATGTCGAGGAACCAACTAGGGGGGAGGCCATCTTAGACTGGGTGTTGTGTAATGAGAGAGGATTAATTAGCAATCTCGTTGTGCGAGGCCCCTTGGGGAAGAGTGACCATAATATGGTGGAATTCTGCATTAGGATGGAGAATGAAACAGTTAATTCAGAGACCATGGTCCAGAACTTAAAGAAGGGTAACTTTGAAGGTATGAGGCGTGAATTGGCTAGGATTGATTGGCGAATGATACTTAAGAGGTTGACTGTGGATGGGCAATGGCAGACATTTAGAGAACGCATGGATGAACTACAACAATTGTACATTCCTGTCTGTCGTAAAAATAAAAAAGGGAAGGTGGCTCAACCGTGGCTATCAAGAGAATTCAGGAATAGTATTAAAAACAAGGAAGTGGCATACAAATTGGCCAGAAATAGCAGTGAACCCGGAGACTGGGAGAAATTTAGAACTCAGCAGAGGAGGACAAAGGGTTTGATTAGGGCAGGGAAAATGGAGTACGAGAAGAAGCTTGCAGGGAACATTAAGACGGATTGCAAAAGTTTCTATAGATATGTAAAGAGAAAAAGGTTAGTAAAGACAAACGTAGGTCCCCTGCAGTCAGAATCAGGGGAAGTCATAACGGGGAACAAAGAAATGGCGGACCAATTGAACAAGTACTTTGGTTCGGTATTCACTAAGGAGGACACTAACAACCTTCCGGATATAAGAGGGGCCAGAGGGTCTAGTAAGGAGGTGGAACTGAGGGAAATCCTTATTAGTCGGGAAATTGTGTTGGGGAAATTAATGGGATTGAAGGCCGATAAATCCCCAGGGCCTGATGGACTGCATCCCAGAGTACTTAAGGAGGTGGCCTTGGAAATAGCGGATGCATTGACAGTCATTTTCCAACATTCCATTGACTCTGGATCAGTTCCTATGGAGTGGAGGGTAGCCAATGTAACCCCACTTTTTAAAAAAGGAGGGAGAGAGAAAACAGGGAATTATAGACCGGTCAGCCTGACCTCAGTAGTGGGTAAGATAATGGAATCAATTATTAAGGATGTCATAGCAGCGCATTTGGAAAGAGGTGACATGACAGGTCCAAGTCAGCATGTATTTGTGAAAGGGAAATCATGCTTGACAAATCTTCTAGAATTTTTTGAGCATGTTTCCAGTAGAGTGGACAAGGGAGAACCAGTTGATGTGGTATATTTGGACTTTCAGAAGGCTTTCGACAAGGTCCCACACAAGAGATTAATGTGCAAAGTTAAAGCACATGGGATTGGGGGTAGTGTGCTGACATGGATTGAGAACTGGTTGTCAGACAGGAAGCAAAGAGTAGGAGTAAATGGGTACTTTTCAGAATGGCAGGCGGTGACTAGTGGGGTACCGCAAGGTTCTGTGCTGGGGCCCCAGCTGTTTACATTGTACATTAATGATTTAGACGAAGGGATTAAATGTAATATCTCCAAATTTGCGGATGACACTAAGTTGGGTGGCAGTGTGAACTGCGAGGAGGATGCTATGAGGCTGCAGAGTGACTTGGATAGGTTAGGTGAGTGGGCAAATGCATGGCAGATGAAGTATAATGTGGATAAATGTGAGGTTATCCACTTTGGTGGTAAAAACAGAGAGACAGACTATTATCTGAATGGTGACAGATTAGGAAAAGGGGAGGTGCATGAGACCTGGGTGTCATGGTACATCAGTCATTGAAGGTTGGCATGCAGGTACAGCAGGCGGTTAAGAAAGCAAATGGCATGTTGGCCTTCATAGCAAGGGGATTTGAGTACAGGGGCAGGGAGGTGTTGCTACAGTTGTACAGGGCATTGGTGAGGCCACACCTGGAGTATTGTGTACAGTTTTGGTCTCCCAACCTAAGGAAGGACATTCTTGCTATTGAGGGAGTGCAGCGAAGGTTCACCAGACTGAATCCCGGGATGGCAGGACTGACCCATCAAGAAAGACTGGATCAACTGGGCTTGTATTCACTGGAGTTCAGAAGAATGAGAGGGGACCTCATAGAAACATATAAAATTCTGATGGGTTTAGACGGGTTAGATGCAGGAAGAATGTTCCCAATGTTGGGGAAGTCCAGAACCAGGGGTCACAGTCTAAGGATAAGGGGTAAGCCATTTAGGACCGAGATGAGGAGGAACTTCTTCACCCAGAGAGTGGTGAACCTGTGGAATTCTCTACCACAGAAAGTTGTTGAGGCCAATTCACTAAATATATTCAAAAAGGAGTTGGATGTAGTCCTTACTACTAGGAGGATCAAGGGGTATGGCGAGAAAGCAGGAATGGGGTACTGAAGTTACATGTTCAGCCATGAACTCATTGAATGGCAGTGCAGACTAGATGGGCCGAATGGCCTACTCCTGCACCTATTTTCTATGTTTCTATGTTTCTATGACAGGGTAGAGGCAGGGAGGATGTTTCCCCCTGGCTGGGGAGTCTAGAACCAAGGGTCACAGTCTCAGGACAAAGGGGTCGGCCATTTAGGATTGAGATGAGGAGAAACTTCTTCTCTCAGGGGGTGGTGAATCTTTGGAATTCTTTACCCCAGAGGGCTGTGGATGCTCAGTCGTTGATTATATTCAAGACAGAGATCGATAGATTTTTGGATATTCAGAGAATCACGTGCAGGAAAGTGGTGTTGCGGTAGAAGATCAGACATGATCTTATTGAATGGTGGAGCAGGCTCGAATGGCCGATTCCTGCTTCTAATTCTTATGCTCTTATGTTCGTAAACTGCATCTTATCTCAGTCAGTCCATCCATCACTGCCAGTCTCTCTCTCTCTCTCTGTCCATTTTTGGCCCAGTTTCTTTTCACTATCACTCAATGGGGAAGCTATCTACAGCAGCGATTGACAGTCCATCCAACCTTACTACCCACCCAACCAAAACCCGCCCAGAGTTAAAATCAGGTGAACAATTGCTTCACTCTTTTTCTTCTGCTCTTGCTCTCCTTCTCTCCATCTTTGAGCTCTCTCTCTGCGTCTCTATCTCTCCCGTCTTCTCTCCCTTGCTCCCCACCCCCTCCACCTTTCCATCTTCTTCCTCTCTATCTCCCCTACTAATTCGATCTTGATCTTTCTCTCCCTATCTCTTCCCAGCTCACAGGTTTAAACAATTGGCCAAAGCACCAGAAGGGAAGTGAGGAGAAACGTCTTCACACAGAGGGTTGTTGTGATCGGGAATCCACGGCCAGAATGGGGGTGGAAGCTCATTCCACAGGAACATTTAAAGGGAATTGGGCAGGTACATAAGAACATAAGAAATAGGAGCAGGAGTAGGCCATACGGCCCCTTGAGCCTGCTCCGCCATTTAATACAATCGTGGCTGATCCGATCATGGACTCAGCTCCACTTTTTGAGGATGTAACTCGTAGAGTGGATAAGGGAGAACCAGTGGATGTGGTGTATTGGATTTTCAAAAGGCTTTTGACAAGGTCCCGCACAAGAGATTGGTGTGCAAAATTAAATCACATGGTATTGGGGGTAATGTGGATGGAGAACTGGTTGGCAGACAGGAAGCAGAGAGTTGGGATAAATGGGTCCTTTTCAGAATGGCAGGCTGTGACTAGTGGGGTGCCGCAGGGCTCAGTGCTGGGACCCCAGCTCTTTACAATATACATCAATGAGTTGGATGAAGGAATTGAGTGTAAAATCTCCAAGTTTGCAGATGACACTAAACTGGGTGGCGGTGTGAGCTGTGAGGTGGACGCTAAAAGGCTGCAGGGTGACTTGGACAGGTTAGGTGAGTGGGCAAATGCATGGCAGATGCAGTATAATGTGGATAAATGTGAGGCTATCCACTTTGGTGGCAAAAACACGAAGGCAGAATATTATCTGAATGGTGGCAGATTAGGAAAGGGGGAGGTGCAACGAGATCCTGATCCCAACCAGTCAGTCTCACTCCAGGAGAGAGAGGTTAAGATGCCATCCCCTGCCCCCACGTCTGGCAGTCTTTCTGCGTGTTATAGACGCAGCCTGCCCTTCTCTCAACTCATTTAACTCAAATTATTGGATAACACAGATTTGTACAGTACTAAATTCTCACTTTGCGTATTACTGATAATGCTCAATTCAAATGCAGATTTTATTAGCTCTGCAAATCACAGTAGGACCGTAGAACCATAGGACCATTGGACCATAGAACCATAGGACCATTGGACCATAGAACCATATGACCATAGGACCATTGGACCATTGGACTATTGGACTATAGGACCATACGACCATAGGACCATTGGACCATTGGACTATTGGACTAGAGGACCATAGGACCATTGGACCATTGGACCATTGGACTATTGGACTATAGGACCATACGACCATTGGACTTTTGGACCATAGGACCATTGGACCATTGGACTATTGGACTGTAGGACCATTAGACCATTGGACCATTGGACCATTGGACTATTGGACTATAGGACCATACGACCATTGGACTTTTGGACCATAGGACCATTGGACCATTGGACTATTGGACTGTAGGACCATTAGACCATAGAACCATTAGACCATAGAACCATAGGGCCATTGGACCATAGAACCATAGGACCGTTGGACCGTTGGACCGTTGGACTATTGGACTATCGGACCATTGGACCATAGAACCATAGGACCATAGGACCATAGGACCATAGGTCCATTGGACCATAGAACCATAGGACCATAGGACCACAGGACAATAGAACCGTTGGACCATAGAACCATAGGACCATAGGTCCATAGGACCGTAGGACCATAGGACCATTGGACCGTTGGACCGTTGGACTATTGGACTATAGGACCATACGACCATAGGACCATTGGACCATTGGACCATTGGACTATAGGACCATATGACCATTGGACCTTTGGACCACAGGACCATAGGACCATTGGACCATTGGACTATTGGACTATAGGACCATACGACCATTGGACCTTTGGTCCATAGGACCATTGGACCATTGGACTATTGGACTATAGGACCATTGGACCATAGGACCATAGGACCATAGGACCATAGGACCATAGGTCCATTGGACCATAGAACCATAGGACCATAGGACCACAGGACAATAGGACCGTTGGACCATAGAACCATAGGACCATAGGTCCATAGGACCGTAGGACCATAGGACCATTGGACCGTTGGACCGTTGGACTATTGGACTATAGGACCATACGACCATAGGACCATTGGACCATTGGACTATTGGACTATAGGACCATATGACCATTGGACCTTTGGACCACAGGACCATAGGACCATTGGACCATTGGACTATTGGACTATAGGACCATACGACCATTGGACCTTTGGACCATAGGACCATTGGACCATTGGACTATTGGACTATAGGACCATTGGACCATAGGACCATAGGACCATTGGACCATAGAACCATTGGACCACAGAACCATACGACCATTGGACCTTTGGACCATAGGACCATTGGACCATTGGACTATTGGACTATAGGACCATAGGACTATTGGACCATTGGACTATTGGACTATAGGACCATACGACCATTGGACCATTGGACCATTGGACTATTGGACCATTGCACCATTGGACTATTGGACTATAGGACCATAGGACCATAGGACCATTGGACCATTGGACTATTGGACTATAGGACCATACGACCATTGGACCATTGGACCATTGGACTATAGGACCATTGGACCATTGGACCATTGGACCATTGGACCATTGGACCATAGGACTATTGGACTATAGGACCATTGGACTATTGGACCATTGGACCGTTGGACCATTGGTCCATTGGACCATAGGCCCGTTGGACCATAGGACCATTGGACCATAGGACCATAGGACTATTGGACCATAGGACTGTTGGACCATTGGACCATACGACCATTGAACCATAGGACCATTGGACCGTTGGACCATTGGACCATAGGACCATAGGACCATAGGAACATTGGACCATTGGATAGGTGGATCATTGGACAGGTGGACCATAGGATCATAGGATCATTGATATTTATGATACAGGAGGAGGCCATTCGGCCCATTGTGTCCAGGCCGGCCGACCAAGAGCTATCCAACCTAATCCCACCTTCCAGCTCTTGGTCCGCAGTCCTGTAGGTTACAGCATTTCAAGTTGCACATCCAAGTACTTTTTAAATGTGGTGAGGGTTTCTGCCTCTATCACCCTTTCAGGCCGTGAGTTCCAGAACCCCACAGCCCTCTGGGTGAAGAATTGTTTCCTCATCTCCTCTCTAAACCTTCTACCAATTACTTTAAATTTATGTCCCCTGGTTGTTGACCCCTCTGCTAAGGGAAATAACTCCTTCCTATTCACCCTATCTAGACCCCTCATAATTTTATACACCTCAATAAGGTCTCTCCTCAGACCCCCTCTGTCCCAAAGAAAACAGACCCAGCCTATCCAGTCTTTCCTCTTGGCTAAAATTCCCCAGTCCAGGCAACATACTGGTAAATCTCCTCTGCACCCTCTCTAGTGCAATCACACTTTTCCAGTGCTGCGGCGACCAGAGCTGTACACCTTGATCAGAGGCAGTCTGTAGCTTGCAGAGTTCACCGAGCGACTTGTGCAGCCCACACGCTCTGCTTGCTGTGCAGCAATGCAGAGAGATAGACAAAGGGACCCTGCTGCAGCCTGATAAGACTTGCCCCCTCACTGTACAGCGATGCGTGGCTGGGTTTGATTGCGGGCGGCGTGTGCTTCCTGTGGTGGCTCTGCTCCGACTTGTGTCTGAAGAGCAGAGCCAGCAGCAGTTTACATCGCAAGTCTGCAAACCCGGCAAAGGGAGCATTGGCTGAGACAACAGACAGCGAGAGAGAGCTGCTCTCCACCTCCACTCCCTGCTGGCCCATCTCTCCCTACTGCTCTGACTGTGCCCCTCTCCCCTCTCTGTCTCTCTCCGTGGCTGCATCTGCCCCTCGTCTCTACTTCTCCTCTATTTCAATCGCACCTTTGTCTCTCTGCCTCCCTTTGTCAATTCTGTCCCTGTGTGAGTTTCCTTCAATCTCCACTGTGCCAACACAATCCAAATTCCCTCTGTGTCCATTGGCGTGCACTGGGCAGGCCACATTGTCTGCATGCCAGACACGAGACTCCCAAAGCAAGCGCACTACTCGGAACTCCTTCACGGCAAACGAGCCAAAGGTGGACAGAGGAAACGTTACAAGGACACCCTCAAAGCCTCCCTGATAAAGTGCAACATCCCCACTGACACCTGGGAGTCCCTGGCCCAAGACCGCCCTCAATGGAGGAAGTGCATCCGGGAGGGCGCTGAGCACCTCGAGTCTCATCGCCGAGAACATGCAGAAATCAAGCGTAGGCCCCAAACATTCCTTTCACATCCCTGTTCCCTGCCTCAGGCTATTCTCTCCTGTCCCCTCCCCTCCCTGTCACCCGGATATACTACGTTTCCCCACCATCCTCTCCCCAGCTCATCACTAGTCATAACATCACACAACAGTAACAGAAACAAAGAAAGACTTGCATTTCTATCGCGCCTTTCACGACCAACGGACGTCCCAAAGCGCTTCACAACCAATGAAGTACCTTTCGAAGTGTGGTCACTGTTGTCATTTAGGAAACGCAGCAGCCAATTTGCGCACAGCAAGCTCCCACAAACAGCAATATGATAATGACCGGATAATCTGTTTTTGTTATGTTGATTGAGGGATAAATATTGGCCACAGGACACCGGGGATAACTCCCCTGCTCTTCTTCGAAATAGTGCCATGGGATCTTTTACATCCACCTGAGAGAGCAGGCGTCAGTTTAACATCTCATCTGAAAGACGGCACCTCCGACAGTGCAGTGCTCCCACAGTGCTGCCGTTCTGACAGTGCAGCGCTCCCTCAGTACTGCCCCTCCGACAGTGCGGCGCTCCCTCAGTACTGCCCCTCCGACAGTGCGGCGCTCCCTCAGTACTGCCCCTCCGACAGTGCGGCGCTCCCTCAGTACTGCCCCTCCGACAGTGCGGCGCTCCCTCAGTACTGCCCCTCCGACAGTGCGGCGCTCCCTCAATACTGCCCCTCCGACAGTGCGGCGCTCCTGCAGTACTGCCCCTCCGACAGTGCGGCACTCCCTCAGTACTGCCCCTCCGACAGTGCGGTGTTCCCTCAATACTGCCCCTGCAACAGTGCTCAATAAGGCGTTATGGGGAGTGGGCAGGGAAGTGGACCTGACTCCATGATCAGATCAGCCATGATCATATTGAATGCTGGTGCAGGCTCGAAGGGCCGAAGGGTCTACTCCGGCACCTATTTGCTATGTTTCTATGTTTCTATGATCGTATTAAATGGCGGAGCAGACTCGAGGGGCTGTATGGCCTACTCCTGCTCTTATTTCTTACGTTCTTATGTTCAATTTCCATTTCATCTCCTCTTGCCCCTCCCTCCTCTGAATTTACTGCCCTCCTGCCCAAGTTCATACTCAGCTCTTCTTCTCCGGTTCACGAGGTTGATTCCTGAGATGAAGGGGTTAAAAGTTTGAGCAGGTTGGGCCTCCACTCATTGGAGTTTAGAAGAATGAGAGATGATCGTATTGAAATGTATAAGATTCTGATGGGGCTTGACAAGGTAGATGCAGAGAGGATGTTTCCCCTCGTGGGGGAATCTAGAACTAGGGGCCATAGTTTCAGACTAAATGGCCGCCCATTTAAAACTGAGATGAGGAGGAATTTCTTCTCTCAGAGGGTTGTAAATCTGTGGCATTCTCTGCCCCAGAGAGCTGTGGAGCTGGGGCATTGAATATATTTAAGATGGAGATAGACAGATTTTTAAGCGTCAAGGGAATAAAGGGTTATGGGGAGCGGGCAGGGAAGTGGAGCTGAGTCCATGATTGGATCAACCATGATATTATTAAATGGTGGAGCGGGCTCGAGGGGCCAAATGGCTTACTCCTGCTCCTATTTCTTATGTTCTTATGTTCCACTGCCCTGTGTTGTCAAACTTTGTCCGACATCCAGTCCTGGATGAACCACAATTTGCACCATTGTCTTCAGCCCAGTCCAAAAACACGGCACCCTTGCCCGCCCTGCTCACCATCTCATAGAAACATAGAAACTAGCTGCAGGAGTAGGCCATTTGGCCCTTCGAGCCTGCACCACCATTCAATAAGATTAGGGATGATCATTCAACCTCAGTACCCCTTTCCTGCTTTCTCTCCATACCCCTTGATCCCCTTAGCCGTTATGGCCATATCTAACTCCCTCTTGAATATATCCAATGAACTGGCATCAACAACTCTCTGCGGCAGGGAATTCCACAGGTTAACAACTCTCCGAGTGAAGAAGTTTCTCCTCATCTCAGTCCTAAATGGCCTACCCCTTATCCTAAGACTATGTCCCCTGGTTCTGGACTTCCCCAACATCGGGAACATTCTTCCTGTTATCTAACCTGTCCAGTCCCGTCAGAATCTTATACGTTTCTATGAAATCCTTTCTCATCCTTCTAAACTCCAGTGAATAAAGGTCCAGTTGATCCAGTCTCGACCTCATATGACAGTCCAGCCATCCCTGGAATCAGTCTGGTGAACCTTCGCTGCACTCCCTCAATAGCAAGAACGTCCTTCCTCAGATTAGGAGACCAAAACTGAACACAATATTCCAGGTGAGGCCTCACTAAGGCCTTGTACAACTGCAGTACGACCTCCCTGCTCCGATACTCAAATCCTCTAGCTATGAAGGCCAGCATACCATTTGCCTTCTTCACCGCCTGCTGTACCTGCATGCCAACTTTCAATGACTGATGTACTATGACACCCAGATCTCGTTGCACCTCCCCTTTGCCTAATCTGCCGCCATTCAGATAATATTCTGCCTTCGTGTTTTTGCCACCAAAATGGATAACCTCCCATTTATCCACATTATACTGCATCTGCCATGCATTTGCCCACTCACCTAACCTGTCCAAGTCACCCTGCAGCCTCTTAGCGTCCTCCTCACAGCTCACACCACCACCCAGTTTAGTGTCATCTGCAAACTTGGAGATATTACAGTCAATTCCTTCATCTAAATCATTGATGTATATTGTAAAGAGCTGGGGTCCCAGCACTGAGCCCTGCAGCACTCCACTAGTCACTGCCTGCCATTCTGAAAAGGACCCATTTATCCCGACTCTCTGCTTCCTGTCTGCCAACCAGTTCTCTATCCACGTCAATACATTACCCCCAATACCATGTGCTTTGAATTTTCACTCCAATTTCTTGTGCGGGACCTTGTCAAAAGCCTTTTGAAAGTCTAAACACACCACATCCACTGGTTCTCCCTTGTCCACTCTATTAGTTACATCCTCAAAAAATTCCAGAAGATTCGTCAAGCATGATTTCCCTTTCATAAATCCATGCTGACTTGGACCGATCCTGTCACTGCTTTCCAAAGGCGCTGCTATTTCATCCTTAATGATTGATTCCAACATTTTCCCCACTACTGATGTCAGGCTCGAGCTGAACCTAACCACTCGCTGCCTCGGTGACCTACTTGGCCTGGAGTTGAGCTTCCATGTCCTCCCTGTCACAAAGACTGTTAACTTCCGTCTCCATAAAATCGCCAAACCTTAGCCCATCTACAGCTGGAACCGTCGTCCAAAGCTTCTGATACTTTCAGGTCGACGCGTCCAACGTTTTTCTGGCTGGTCTCCCATTCCCCGCCTTCCATATACATCCGCTCATCCAAAGCTCTGTTAACCGTATCCTCGATAATGAACATCGCACATCACGGGACGCTCAACTGCTTCTATTTAGACCCAGGTTTTGCCCGTCTACTTCCACTTAAAATAATGAATCATCCAATCCAGACTTGCATAAGGAAAGACAAGTATTTATATAGCGCCTTTCACAACCATTGGACATTCCAAAGCGCTTCCCAGCCAGTGAATACTTTTTGAAGTCTGGTCACTGTTGTAATGTGGGAAAAGCGGCAGCCAATTTGCGCACAGCAAGCTCCCAGATACAGCAATGTGATAATGACCAGATAATCTGTTTTTTAGTGATGTTGATTGAGGGATATATATTGGCCCCAGGACACCGGGGATAACTCCCCTGCTCTTCTTCGAAATAGTGCCGTGGGATTATCTACGTCCACCTGAGAGAGCAGATGGAGCCTCGGTTTCAAGTCTCATCCGAAAGACGGCACCTCCGACAGTGCTCGCTCAGTACTACCCCTCCAACAGTGCAGCGCTCCCTCAGTGCTGCTCCTCCGACAGTGCAGCGGTCCCTCAGTACTGCCCCTCCGACAGTGCAGCACTCCATCAGTACTGCCCCTCCGACAGTGCAGCACTCCCTCAGTACTGCCCCTCCGATAGTGCAGCACTCCCTCAGTACTGCCCCTCCTACAGTGCAGTGCTCCCTTCGTACTGCCCCTCTGACAGTGCAGTGGTCCCTCAGTACTGCCCCTCCGACAGTGCAGCGTTCCCTCAGTACTCCCCCTCCGACAGTGCAGCACTCCCTCAGTACTGCCCCTCTGACAGTGCAGCGTTCCCTCAGTACTGCCCCTCCGACAGTGCAGCGCTCCCTCAGTACTGCCCCTCCGACAGTGCAGCACTCCCTCAGTACTGCCCCTCCGACAGTGCGGCACTCCCTCAGTACTGCCCCTCCGACAGTGCGGCACTCCCTCAGTACTGCCCCTCCGACAGTGCGGCACTCCCTCAGTACTGACCCTCCGACAGTGCGGCACTCCCTCAGTACTGACCCTCCGACAGTGCGGCACTCCCTCAGTGCTGCCCCTCCGACAGTGCGGCACTCCCTCAGTACTGCCCCTCCGACAGTGCGGCACTCCCTCAGTACTGCCCCTCCGACAGTGCGGCACTCCCTCAGTACTGCCCCTCCGACAGTGCAGCACTCCCTCAGTACTGCCCCTCCGACAGTGCAGCGCTCCCTCAGTACTGCCCCTCCGACAGTGCAGCGCTCCCTCAGTACTGCACTGGAGTGTCAGCTCAAGTCTCTGTAGTGGGATTTGAACCCACAACCTTCTGACTCCGAGGTGAGAGTGCTACCCACTGAGCCACAGCTGACAGTAACAGCCCCCGCCCCAATGTGCAATATTGTCAGTTGAGTTGAAGAATTCTGTGAAGGATCCTCCCACAATTTCACTCTGTGCAGTAGCAGAGAGACTGAGCTTGCATGTTTATTCGGGTTAACCAACGAGGACAGCAACTACAACGTCTAGTTCCATAACGCCTTTAAGGTTGAAAAAGGCCCACGATAAGGCACCCCATAAAAGACTAATGAACAAGGTCAGAGAATGCGGATGTAATGCATTTGCTTCATGTGTTCTTTGCTTAAGCATTTATACGAACATATGAACAATGACGGACAGGTAAAGACCCTCTCGTCCATCGAGCTTGTCCCACACAATTACAACACTTTGTGTGTCACAACATAACACTCCACCCCACCCGAAACCATGTGACCTCCTGGGCCAAGTGAAAAAACAGAAAAAGAAACAGTTTGAAATTGGTGGGGGGGAGGGGTTGGGGGGGGTTGCGGGGAAATCTGGGAAATTCCTCTCCGACCCATTGAGGCGATCGGAACTTGTCCAGGAGATCGCTCTGGCCCTGAATTCCCTGCAGTACCCACCTTCTGCAAGGTGTTGGGGACAGACTGTGTGTTGTCAGGATGGTTGGGTGATGTCGGCTGCTGTTCAAGCACTTGATAGAGTTTGTGGTTCTCGCTGAGCTCGGTGGTACGGTGACAGGAAGCAGGAACACAGATGTGCGATCCTCCCACACTTTCACATGGTGCAGTAGCAGAGAGACCGAGCTTGCATGTATATTCGCGTTAACCATAGAGAACAACAATCACGTCTATTTATATATCGCCTTTAAGGTCAAAAAAGGCCTTTGATAAGGTACCGCATAATAGACTCATGAACAAGGTCAGAGAATGTGGATTTAATGTATTTGCTTCATGTGTTCTTTGCTTAAGGATTTATCACAACTCATTGCTATTAAGAACCAGTTGGTTTATTAGCAAAGGTTTAACAATCACGCTTCAGATTACCAGTTCATCCACTAGGCTCACAACTGCATGCCTCATCGTGGATGACCTAGACCCAACTGACTGGGGTTTTATTGAGTCGTGTGAACATTACGTGATTGGCTAAGCCACTCACAATGCAACAGCTCTACAACTATTTTTAGTTGATCTGTAAATCAAATGCCCCATTAATAACGCGGGCTGGGGGGGGGGGCCCTAAACTGACAAATAAACTGTTATGTTCAAGATAACTCCACAAGATTGTATGCTGTAAGCTCAAACTGATGTGACCTTAGTCTCTTTAATCAAACTCCAGAGTGCCAAAGCAGCATGGCAGTTGACCTTTTATACTTGCTTGCACGGGGCGTGCAGGTGACCCTTGGGTCTCCAACAGGTGCGCCCCCTGGTGGCAAGTCTTACACTATTAGAAAGTTTACATACATAACATAACATCACACCACCCCCCACCCCCCCAATGTCTTAGATACAAGTTATATACAAGTTGAGGCGATCCAGGACTCTGCGTTCCCGGGTTGATCGCCTGAGTTGAAGTCCTGACATGGGTGAGTCGGTCGGATCCTTGCTGCACTGCGGTGTGGCTGGTCTGATCGGATTGTCAGGCATGGTGGGTTCATCCTCGAGGTTGACAGCGAGGTCGATTGCTGGTTGGGTGTGTGTGGGTGGATCAAACTGTTCTTGGTTGTCAATGAATCGCAGTTTGGTCTGATCCAAGTGCTTTCTGCACGTTTGTCCATTCAGAAGTTTGACAACAAACACTCTATTCCCCTCCTTGGCTAACACAGTGCCAGCAACCCCATTTGGGACCATGACCATAATTAAGAACAAATACAGGGTCATTAACCTCAATGTCACGTGGACAGCCACGGTGATCATGGTACATGTTATGCTGGTGACGGCGGGTTTCTACATGATCATTGAGAGCCTGGTGGACTAAGGAGAGCCTGGTTTGGAGTGCTCTCTTCATTAACAACTCTGCCGAGGGAACCCCGGTATGCGAGTGGGGTCACGTCTGGTAGCTGAGCAGAACCAGAGATAACCGGGTCTGCAGGGAACTGTCCGTCACGCGTTTCAAGCTCTACTTGATAGTTTGGACTGCCCATTCCGCCTGACCGTTGGATGCGGGCTTAAACGGGGCAGACTTGACATGTTGATGCCATTGTGGGTCATGAATGTAAAGTCCTGTCCCCTCAGTACAGATTCACACGAGGCATGCAGTGAAGTCAAGGTCACTCTGGACCTGCACCTTTATTTCACAGCTCTGGAATGCTGCACTTGCCTGAGACCTGTCCTTATATACCTGTCTCTTGCAAGTGCACCTCTGGTGGTAAGGTATGCTGGTGGTTACAGGTCATATCTTATTACAGTCATGTGTAGCATGTTGGGATACAGTTATATATAATAATGTAAGATACATTGCATCACCCTCCCCCAAGGTCTTATTGTCTTTATAAGTTCAGTCTCTCAGGTGATCTACGCTCTCGCGTGGAGCGTCTGAGTTGTGGTTCAGTTGTTTGCCTTGGTGTCTGTTTTTCTTTGGGTGTGGTTGCTGGTATCTCGCCTGGGCTGTCTGTTTCGATTGGTGTGATTGTTGTTGACTCGCCTGGGCTGTCTGTTGGGATTGCCCTTTCCTCAGGTTGTTCCCTCTGTCTGTCCACCAGGTGTGGTGCGAGTTCCACATTGTAGTCTGCCTCTGGTTCCGCAGTGCTGTTGGTAAATCTGCTTTTGACTTGGTCCACATGCCTCCGGCAGGTTTTGCCATTGTCCATTTGTACTACCAGTAGCCTGTTTCCTTCCTTGCCCGTTACTGTCCCTGCAAGCCATTTGGGACCCCTGCCATAGTTTGGTACAAACACTTTGTCCCCTATCTCATTCCATCTCCCCCTCAAATTTCTGTCATGGTACTCAGTCAGCTTACGGCACTTTGCATCAACAATTTTGTGCATGTCTGGGAGGATTAATGAGAGCCTTGTTTTTAAAGTCCTTTTCATCAACAGTTGCGCGGGGGGGATCCCAGTCAGTAAGTGCGGACGAGATCTGTATGCCAGCAGCAGTCGCGACAGGCGACCCTGCAGCGTGGGACCTTGGATTTTTAGCATGCCTTGTTTAATGATTTGCGCTGCTCTCTCCGCCTGGCCATTGGAGGCCGACTTGAACGGTGCCGACGAGTTACGGGATTACAGAATCCACAGAATGGCGAACAACGGATCAGATGAAAAGTACAATGCGGGAGACAATTGGGAGGACTTTATAGAAAGGCTCCAGCAAAGCTTTGTAACCAAAGACTGGTTAGGCGACGATACGGCAGACAAGAGAAGAGCCCATCTCTTGACCAGCTGTGGCTCGAAAACATACGCTTTAATGAAGGATCTGATGGCACCCGAGAAACCAGCAAGCAAGTCGTTTGAAGAATTGAGCACACTGGTAAGAGACCATCTGAAGCCAGCGAGCAGCCTACACATGGCCAGACACAGGTTCTACAACTACAGACGCTGTGTGGGCCAGATCATACCCGACTTCGTGGCAGAACTTCGGAGGTTGGCTAGTTTATGTGAGTTCTCCGATGAACTGAGGAGAGAAATGCTGAGAGATTTTTTCAGTGAAGGAATAGGCCACGCAGGCCTATTCCGAAAGCTCATAGAGACTAACAACCTGACCTTAAAGGCAGCAGCACTGATTGCACAGACATTCTTGGCAGGGGAAGAAGAAACGAGGTTGATTTACAATGCAGGTACGACAACTAACAAAATAATGGAACAAGGAGTTCACAGCATTAGAAATGCTGCTACCCCCACACACTGACAAAACCGGCAAAACAGGCTTTCGACAGAAGGCAGTGGCAACAGAAGCCATCAAGGGCCACAGGAACGGCCGTTCACACCTCATCAACCCACAATGCGAGCAATCAACTACAAACTGAGAGAAGCTCAAGAGAGATCAGCCAGACGCAGCTCATTCTTTGGGAACACTTTGAACAATGGAACAGGTCTGTGCTGGAGGTGTGGGGGTGGGCACTCATCAAGGGGATGTCGATTTCGGCAGGCTGTTTGCAGAAATTGTGAATATACAGGGCATTTGGCCCGCATGTGCAAAAAAAACGGCAGCTCGGCTGGTATACGAATCGGATGGGTCGGAAAGCGGACCAGAAGACGGTGGGGACAGTACCCGGGACACCGATGTACAGCGGGGTCAACACGATCAATGGCCGCTGCTCCTACGACAGGACGCCTCTTATAATGATGAGGGTCCTACTCAACGGGATATCTGTCAACATGGAGCTGGATACAGGAGCGAGTCAATCTCTCATGGGCGCTCAACAATTTGAACAACTGTGGCCGCATAAGAGACAGACCAAAACTCAGAAGGGTCGACACCAAACTAAGGACCTATACCAAAGAAATCATACCAGTCCTCGGCAGCGCCATGCTCTCTGTCACACACAAAGGGACAGTGAACCGACTTCCCCTGTGGATTGTCCCCGGAGAACCCCCAGCACTGCTTGGGAGAAGCTGGCTGGCAAAACTAAACTGGAAATGGGATGATGTCCATGCCATGTCATTAGAGGAACGGACCTCCTGCTCAACAGTTATAAAGCAATTTGAACATCTCTTTCAGCCAGGTGTGGGCACTTTCAAAGGGTCAAAGTCAAAATCTATATCACACAGGATGCTAGACCGGTCCATCACAAGGCCAGTGCTGTACCCTATGTGATGAGGGAAAAGATTGAACACGAACTAGACAGGCTTCTGCGGGAGGCATTATATCACCTGTGGAATTTGGCGACAGGCAAGTCCCATCATCCCAGTCATGAAGCCTGATGGATCCGTACGAATCTGTGGGACTACAAATCTACCATAAGCAGAGTCTCCCTACAGGACCAGTACCCGCTGCCCAGAGCGGAGGTCTTATTTGCCACATTGGCTGGAGGTAAACTTTTCTCAAAATTAGACCTCACATCTGCGTATATGACGCAAGAATTGACCGAGGAATCCAAGCTACTCACCACCATCAACACACATCGAGGCCTTTTCATGTACAATCGATGCCCATTCGGCATCAGGTCAGCAGCTGCCATAGTTTAGTACAAACACTTTGTCCCCTATCTCATTCCTAGCATGTTGGGATTCAGTTTTATATAATAATGTAAGATACATGACAAAGAACTCATTGCATTCCGAGCTGGTGAAACATGGTCCATTGTCACTAACAAGGACGTTGGGCAAACCATGGGTGGCGAACACGGCCCAGAGTTTTTCAATGGTGGCAGTGGACGTACATGATGACATTATTACACATTCAATCCACTGCTGCTGGGAACATCTTTCCTAGAAAGGGGCCAGTGAAATCTACGTGGACCCTGGACCATGGTTTGGAGGGCCATGACCACAGGCTCAGAGGGGCCTCCCTTGGTGCATTGCTCAACTGTGAGCAAGTGTTACATTGGTGTACGCATGACTACAATTCCGAGTCAATGCCGGGCCACCAAATGTGCGACCTGGCAGTAGCCTTCAACATGACTATGCCAAGATGAGTACTGTGTAGGTCGCGTATAAACGTTTCCCTGCCTTTTTTTGGCAAAACCACGCGATTCCCCCATAGGGGATAATCTGATTGGATGGACATTTCATCCTTGCGTCAGTAAAAGGGCTTAATTCGTCTTGCATTTCCCCAGGAACAGCCGACTCCCATTAAGGATGCAGTTTTTTACTAGTGATAGCACAGGGTCCTGGCTAGTCCAGATCCTGATGGGTGACCCCTCGCTCTCAAAAACATCCATTACAAGAAGCAAGTGGTAAAAACAGAGAGACAGACTATTATCTGAATGGTGACAGATTAGGAAAAGGGGAGGTGCAAAGAGACCTGGGTGTCATGGTACATCAGTCATTGAAGGTTGGCATGCAGGTGCAGCAGGCGGTTAAGAAAGCAAATGGCATGTTGGCCTTCATAGCGAGGGGATTTGAGTACAGGGGCAGGGAGGTGTTGCTACAGTTGTACAGGGCATTGGTGAGGCCACACCTGGAGTATTGTGTACAGTTTTGGTCTCCTAACCTGAGGAAGGACATTCTTGCTATTGAGGGAGTGCAGCGAAGGTTCACCAGACTGATTCCCGGGATGGCGGGACTGACCTATCAAGAAAGACTGGATCAACTGGGCTTGTATTCACTGGAGTTCAGAAGAATGAGAGGGGACCTCATAGAAACATTTAAAATTCTGACGGGGTTAGACAGGTTAGATGCAGGAAGAATGTTCCCAATGTTGGGGAAGTCCAGAACCAGAGGTCACAGTCTAAGGATAAGGGGTAAGCCATTTAGGACCGAGATGCGGAGGAACTTCTTCACCCAGAGAGTGGTGAACCTGTGGAATTCTCTACCACAGAAAGTTGTTGAGGCCAATTCACTAAATATATTCAAAAAGGAGTTAGATGAAGTCCTTACTACTAGGGGGATCAAGGGGTATGGCGAGAAAGCAGGAATGGGGTACTGAAGTTGAATGTTCAGCCATTAACTCATTGAATGGCGGTGCAGGCTAGAAGGGCCGAATGGCATACTCCTGCACCTATTTTCTATGTTTCTATGTTTCTAAGTCTGCGGGTTGCGCCATTTTCACCCCGGTGGTGGGCAATGGCAGCCGACTGAGGGCATCAGCGCAGTTCTCAGTGCCAGGTCTGTGGCGGATTACACAGTCATAGGCAGATAATGTTAGTGCCGTTCTTTGAATGCGGGATGAAGCATTGGTGTTAACACCTTTGCTTTCTGAGAACAGTGAAATGAACGATTTGTGGTCGGTTTCGAGCTCGAACTGGAGTCCAAATAGATATTGGTGCATTTTCTTAACCCCGTATACACATGCTAATGCTTCTTTTTCAACCATACTGTCGGCTCTTTCAACCTTAGATAAACTTCTGGATGCATATGTAACCGGTTGCAGTTTGCCCGACACATTGGCTTACTGTAACTCACAACCGACCCCGTACGAAGATGCATCACAAGCTAGTACTAACTGTTTACACTGGTCATAAAATACAAGTAACTTGTTAGAATATAGCAGGTTTCTGGCCTTATCAAAGGCTGTCTCTTGAGATTTACCCAAACCCAGTCGTCACCCTTACAAAGCAATAAATGCAAAGGTTCCAGCAAAGTGCTCAACCTGGGTAGAAAGTACCAAAATAGTTGAGGAGTCCTAGGATGATAGAGGCCATCAAGAACGCAGCTCCATCACATTCTGTGGTCTGGGTGCATTCTTGATGGCCTCTGTCTTAGAGTCCGTGGGTCTGATGCCGTCCGCCGCAATCTTTCTCCCCAAAGATTCGACATCTGGAGCCAGGAAAACACACTTGGAGCATTTCAGCCTGAGTTCCACTTTGTCCAGTCGCTTTAGAACCTCTTCCAGGTTGTGCAGGTGTTCAGTGGTGTCACAACCAGTGATCAGGATGTCGTCTTGAAACACAACGGTGTGCGGGACCGATTTCAGCAGACTCTCCATGTTCCTCTGAAAGATGGCAGCAGAATCCCAAAAGGGCACCTGTGGTATATGAACAGTCCTTTGTGTGTGTTGATGCACGTCAATCTTTTCGAAGATTCTGCCAGCTCCTGTGTCATGTAAGCAGAGGTTAGATCCAGCTTTGTGAACGACTTCCCCCCTGCTAACGTTGCGAACAGGTCCTCCGCTTTGGGTAGTGGGTACTGGTCCTGTAACGAGACTCGTTTGATTGTTACCTTGTAGTCTCCGCAGATTCTGACTGTGCCATCGCTTTTCAACACCGGAACAATTGGACTGGCCCACTCGTTGAACTTGACTGGCGATAAAATTCCCTCACGCTGAAGTCTGTCCAGTTCGATCTCGACTTTCTCCCGCATCATATATGGAACCGCTTGGGCCTTGTGATGAATGGGCCATGCATCAGGGACTAGGTGGATCTGCACTTTGGTGCCTGTGAAGTTGCCGATGCCTGGCTAAAATAGCAACGGAAATTTGTTTGCACTTGAGCGCACAATGCTTCATCCACTGAAGACAGTGCTTTGATGTCGTCCCAGTTCCATCGGGTCTTTCCTAGCCAGCTTCTGCCGAACAGCGTTGAACCATCGCCTGGTACAATCCATAGTGATAAATCATGCACAGCTCTATCGTACGATACCTTCACTGCCGCACTGCCAATGACTGGTATGAGCTCTTTGGTGTAAGTGCGCAGCTTTGTATAAATCGGGTTTAGTTTTGGCCTTTGTGCCTTGTTGCCCCACAGTTTCTCAAAAGCCTTCTGGCTCATAATTGACTGACTCGCCCCCGTGTCCAATTCCATGGAAACTGGAATGCCGTATAATTTGACTTTCAACATTATCGGAGGGCTTTTGGTGGTGAAGGTGTGTACCCCATACACTTCCTCTTCAGCCTCGGGTTGAGTTGCCTCTTTAACTCGTTCAGAGTGATCCGTGCTGGATCGATCATCTTCTGCCGACTCTGTCACGTGGTGAGTCGCAGAATGTCTGCACTTTCGCTGGAGGTGCCCCATTGTTCCCCAGCCCTTGCACACGTAGTGCTTGAATCGACATTGATGGGCTCGATGAATACCCCCGCGGCGCCAACATGGTGTTAATAGATTCGCATTCAGGCCCCACGGCGGACTCTGAGTCATCCTAGGTCTGGCCTCTGCAGGCATGTAGGCCCTGCCATGTACAGTTCTGCCCGCTGAAGGCGTTATGTTATGCACAGTACTTGCTGGTGAGCTTCGATGCTGAGAAGATATCTGTTTAGTGTTATCGTTCGTGGACATGCAAGCCTGGGCTATCGTGATGGCCTTGTTCAGATCTAGGGATTCGGCAGACAGCAGTTTGCGAAGAATGACCTCGTGGCCGATTCTAAGCACGAAAAAAATCCCGCAACATTTCCCCCAAAAATCCAGCAAATACTACGGTCCCGCAAGGCGTCTTAGGTCAGCAACATAGCTCGCCACATCCTGACCCTCGGAGCGATGGTGCGTATAAAAGTGATACCTGGCCATCAAGATGCTCTCCTTCGGCTTAAGGTGTTCCTGAACCAGCGAATACAACTCTTCATATGTCTTCTCCGTTGGTTTTGTCGGTGCTAGCAGATTTTTGATGAGGCCATATATCATGGTCCCACAAATGGTGAGTAGAATTGCCCTGCGCTTCACCATGTTACTGTCTGTATCCAGCTTGTTGGCCACGAAGTATTGGTCAAGATGCTCAACGAAGGCTTCCCAATCATCACCCACAACAAATCTCTCAAGAATACCAACGGCAGCCATAACCATGTGAAAGTTCGTGGTATGTTACTCGTCGCCAATTGTTATGTTTAGAATAACTCCACAAGACTGTATGCTGTAAGCTCAAACTGATGTGACCTTAGACTCTTTAATAAAACTCCAGAGTGCTCAAGCAGCATGGCAGACAAACTTTTATATTTGCTTGCACGGGGTGTGCAGGTGACCCTTGAGTCTCCAACAGGTGCGCCACCTGTGAAAAGTCTTACATTATTATAAAGTTTACATACATGACATAAACAAATTAACTTTTTACCACAAACTTAAATCAAATTAAAATTTGGTTGCCAGGGGTGATGATGCACTCCAGACCCTCCGGTGCCCACCTCTTGCGGAAGGCCTCGAGCATACCGGTGGACACCACGTGCTCCATCTCCAGGGACTACTGGCTCGGATGTAACCGCGGAAGAGGCGCAGGCAGTCGGGCTGAACTGCAACAGCTCTACAAACCTGTGAACACACAGCTGCATACATTACACCTGTCATTCAGTCCTTTCAGGCACACGGCCACCAAACTCAATCACGACCATGGCCTGTGATCGCTGTTCACAACGATAAAAGACCAGAGATGAAAGTGAGCAGCCCACTGCAGACTTCAGCTCCATCCAGCTTAGATCACGCAAACCTTTCATTGATCATCGCAGACACTTTAAAAGAATTTAATTCCTGGGATGTTGACGTCACTGCCAAGGTCCAGCATTTATTGCCCATCCCTAATTGCCCCTTGAGAAGGTGGTGGTGAGCCGCCTTCTTGAACCGCTGCAGTCCGTGTGGTGAAGGTGCTCCCAGGGAGGGAGTTCCAGGATTGTGACCCAGCGACGATGAAGGAACGGCCGATATATTTCCAAGTCAGGATGGTGTGTGACTGGGAGGGGAACGTGGAGGTGATGGTGTTCCCATGCGCCTGCTGCCCTTGTCCTTCTAGGTGGTAGAGGTCGCGGGTTTGGGAGGTGCTGCCGAAGAAGCCTTGGTGAGTTGCTGCAGTGCATCTTGTAGATGGTACACACTGCAGCCACGGTGCGCCGGTGGTGGAGGGAGTGAGTGTTGAAGGTGGTGGATGGGGGGGCCAATCAAGCGGGCTGCTTTGTCCTGGATGGTGTCGAGCTTCTCTAGTGTTGTTGGAGCTGCACTCATCCAGGCAAGTGGAGAGTGTTCCATCACACTCCTGACTTGTGCCTTGTAGATGGTGGAAAGACTTTGGGGAGTCAGGAGGTGAGACACTCGCCGCAGAATACCCAGCCTCTGACCTGCTCTTGTTGCCACAGTATTTATGTGGCTGGTCCAGTTAAATTTCTGGTCAATGGTGACCCCCAGGATGTTGATGGTGGGGGATTCGCCGATGGTAATGCCGCTGAATGTCAAGGGGCGATGGTTAGACTCACGTGCTTTGCTGCATGCGAGCATGGACTGCTTCATTATCTGAGGATGGAACTGAACACTGTGCAATCAGCGAACATCCCCACTTCTGACCTTATGATGGAGGGAAGGTCATTGATGAAGCAGCTGAAGATGGTTGGGCCGAGGACACTGCCCTGAGGAACTCCTGCAGCGATGTCCTGGGGCTGTGATAAGAACATAAGAACATAAGAATTAGGAACAGGAGTAGGCCATCTAGCCCCTCGAGCCTGTTCCGCCATTCAACAAGATCATGGCTGATCTGGCCGTGGACTCAGCTCCACTTGCCCGCCCGCTCCCCATAACCCTTAATTCCCTTATTGGTTAAAAATCTATCTATCTGTGATTTGAATACATTCAATGAGCTAGCCTTAACTGCTTCTCTGGGCAGATAATTCCACAGATTCACAACCCTCTGGGAGAAGAAATTCCTTCTCAACTCAGTTTTAAATTGGCTCCCCCGTATTTTGAGGCTGTGCCCCCTAGTTCTAGTCTCCCCGACCAGTGGAAACAACCTCTCTGCCTCTATCTTGTCTATCCCTTTCATTATTTTAAATGTTTCTATAAGATCACCCCTCATTCTTCTGAACACAATGAGTGAAGACCCAGTCTATTCAATCTATCATTCTATCATCATAAGGTAACCCCCTCATCTCCGGATTCAGCCTAGTGAATCGTCTCTGTACCCCCTCCACAGCTAGTATACCCTTTCTTAAGTAAGGTGACCAAAACTGCACGCAGTATTCCAGGTGCGGCCTCACCAATACCCTGTACAGTTGCAGCAGGACCTCCCTGCTTTTGTACTCCATCCCTCTCGCAATGAAGGCCAACATTCCATTCGCCTTCCTGATTACCTGCTGCACCTGCAAACTAACTTTTTGGGATTCATGCACAAGGACCCCCAGGTTCCTCTGCACCTCAGCATGTTGTAATTTCTCCCCATTCAAATAATATTCCCTTTTCCTGTTTTTTTTCTCAAGGTGGATGACCTCACATTTTCCGACATTGTATTCCATCTGCCACACCTTAACCCATTCGCTTCACCTATCTAAATCTCTTTGCAGCCTCTCTGTGTCCTCTACACAACCCGCTTTCCCACTAATCTTTGTGTCATCTGCAAATTTTGTTACACTACACTCTGTCCCCTCTTCCAGGTCATCTATATATATTGTAAACAGTTGTGGTCCCAGCACCGATCCCTGTGGCACACCACTAACCACCGATTTCCAACCCGAAAAGGACCCATTTATCCCGACTCTCTGCTTTCTGTTAGCCAGCCAATTCTCTATCCATGCTAATACATTTCCTCTGACTCTGCATACCTTTATCTTCTGCAGTAACCTTTTGTGTGGCACCTTATCGAATGCCTTTTGGAAATCTAAATACACCACATCCATCGGTACACATCTATCCACCATGCTCGTTATATCCTCAAAGAATTCCAGTAAACTGGTTAAACATGATTTCCCCTTCATGAATCCATCCCGCTATTTCTTCCTTAATGATAGCTTCAAGCATTTTCCCCACTACCGATGTTAAACTAACCGGTCTATAGTTACCTGCCTTTTGTCTGCCCCCTTTTTTAAACTGCGGCGTTACATTAGCTGCTTTCCAATCCGCTGGTACCTCCCCAGAGTCCAGAGAATTTTGGTAGATTATAACGAATGCATCTGCTATAACTTCCGCCATCTCTTTTAATACCCTGGGATGCATTTCATCAGGGGACTTGTCTACCTTGAGTCCCATTAGCCTGTCCAGCACTACCCCCACTAGTGATAGTGATTGTCTCAAGGTCCTCCCTTCCCACATTCCCGTGACCAGCAATTTTTGGCATGGTTTTTGTGTCTTCCACTGTGAAGACCGAAGCAAAATAATTGTTTAAGGTCTCAGCCATTTCCACATTTTCCATTATTAAATCCCCCTTCTCATCATCTAAGGGACCAACATTTACTTTAGTCACACTTTTCCGTTTTATATATCGGTAAAAGCTTTTACTATCTGTTTTTATGTTTTGCGCAAGTTTACTTTCGTAATCTATCTTTCCTTTCTTTATTGCTTTCTTAGTCATTCTTTGCTGTCGTTTAACATTTTTCCAATCTTCTAGTTTCCCACTAACCTTGGCCACCTTATACGCATTGGTTTTTAATTTGATACTCTCCTTTATTTCCCTGGTTATTCACGGCTGGTTAACCAAGGAGGGGCCGCCCATTTAAAACTGATTGACCTCCAACCACCACAACCATCTTCCTTTGCGTTAGGTATGACTCCAGCCAGTGGAGAAATTCCCCCATGATTCCCATTGACTCTAGTTTTCCGTGATGCCACACTCGGTCAAATGCTGCCTATATGTCAAGGGCAGTCACTCTCAGCTCACCTCTGGAATTCAGCTCTTTTGTCCATGTTTGGATCAAGGCTGTAATGAGGTCTTGAGCCGAGTGGTTTGATCCTGATGGCCATGTGTTTAAGAACATAAGAAATAGGAGCAGGAGTCGGCCATTTGGCCCCTCGAGCCTGCTCCGCCATTCAGTAAGAACATGGCTGATCTGATCATGGACTCAGCTCCACTTCCCTGCCCACTCCTCATTACTCCTTTATCACTCAAATATCTGTCGATCTCCGCCTTAAATATATTCAATGACCCAGCCTCCACAGCTCTCGGGGGCAGAAAATTCCACACATTTACAACCCTCTGAGAGAAGAAATTTCTCCTCATCTCAGTTTTAAATGGGCGGCCACTTATTCTAAGACTATGTCCCCTAGTTTTAGTTTTCCCTATGAGTGGAAATATCCTCTCTGCATCCACCTTGTCAAGCCCCCTCATTGGGCCCAATTTCGGGCCGTGCCTAAAATGGCGCAGCCTGGACCTGGCTGCCCGTTTTTCGCGCCAGAAAGTGCGCCTAAAAAAACTTGCCTATTCTCCGGCTCCCTGCAGGTCCTCTGGAGCTGGGCGCAGTGCAGCACGAGCTGTAGGGGGCGGAGCCAGGTTCCTGCGCTGAAAACAGTGCCGGGACCTCTGCACATGCGCGCTACAGTGGGCGTGCATGTGCAGTCGCTCCAGGCGCCCAAAACTGTGTGAGAGGGGCCCGAAGCACGCAGCCCCTAGCCCTGGCCGAATGGCCTCACTGGGGCTGCGTGAATAAGGCTCCTCCCACCCGACCGGACCCAACCCGACCTCCGCTCTCCCCCCCCCCCCCGGCGACCCGACCTCCGCTCCCCGCCCCCCCCCGGACCTCCGTGACTCTCCCCACCCCCCGGATCTCCGCAACTCCCCTCCCCCCCTCCGCGACACTCCCCCCCCCCACCCGCCGGACCTCCGCGACTCTCCCCCCCTCCCCCACCCCAGACCTCCGCGACTCTCCCCCCCCTCCCCCGCCCCCGGACCTCCGCGACCCCCCCCCCCCCCGAGACCCGACGCCACCTACCTGTAAATCCAGCCCGAAGTCTTGGGCCCGGCCGTTCAGCCTCCTTCTCTCCCTTCCCCCCCATCTCTCCTTCCCTCCCTCCCTCCTCTCTCCTTCCCTCCCTCCCTCCTCTCTCCTTCCCTCCCTCCCTCCTCTCTCCTTCCCTCCCTCCCTCCTCTCTCCTTCCCTCCCTCCCTCCTATCTTCTTCCCTCCCTCCCTCCTCTCTCCTTCCCTCCCTCCCTCCTCTCTCCTTCCCTCCATCCCCCCTCTCTCCTTCCCTCCCTCCTTCCCTCCCTCCTCTCTCCTTCCCTCCCTCCTTCCCTCCCTCCTCTCTCCTTCGCTCTATCCCTCCTCTCTCCTTCCCTCCCTCCTTCCCTCCCTCCTCTCTCCTTCCCTCCCTCCTTCCCTCCCTCCTCTCTCCTTCCCTCCCTCCCTCCTCTCTCCTTCCCTCCCTCCCTCCTCTCTCCTTCCCTCCCTCCTTCCCTCCCCCTCTCTCCTTCCCTCTCTCCTTCCCTCCCTCCCTCCCTCCTCACTCCTTCCCTCCCTTCCTCCTCTCTCCCTCTCTCCCCTCCTCTCCCCCCCCTTCTCCCCCTCTCCCCTCCTCCCCCTTCTCCTCCTCGCCCCTCCTCTCCTCCTCGCCCTCCTCCCAACCCCACCCCACCCCCTCTACCCCCTCCCTCCTCCTTTCTCCCCCCTCCCCCTACCCCCTTCTCCCCCCCCACTCCCCTTCTCCCCCCACCCCCATTCTCCTGCTCTCCCCGCTTCTCCCCTCCCACCCCCCTCCTCCCCCTCCCCTCGCTGTCAGAAACACAGACACTGACAGACAGAGAGTGAGAGACACACACACAGACAGACAGACAGAGGGATAGAGACACTGACAGAGACACACTGGGGGGGCCGTCCCAGCACGCTGTTGGAGGGCTCCCGGTGCTGCAGTCGGTAAGTAGAAAATGTTTTATTTATTGATTTTTTAATTTTTTAAAATTTTTTATTAATTTTTTTGATTGATTTATTGGTTGATTTATTGATGGATTTATCATTTATTATTGATGATGGCTCTTTATTTGTAAAACTGAAGTGTTTAATGTTTGTAAACTTCCCTTTAAACCCCCCCCCTCCCATTCCCTACGCCTAATTTGTAACCTACGCCTGATTTTCTAAAGCGTAGACAAGATTTTTTCGAACGTACAAAAATCTTCACTTACTCCATTCTAAGTTAGTTTGGAGTAAGTTTTCACTGCCTAAACTTTGAAAACAGGCGTAAGTGGCCGGACACGCCCCCTTTTGAAAAAAAATTCTGTTCCAAAGTGAAACTGTTCTAACTAACTGGAACTGGAGCAAACTAAATGCTGAGAATTTGAATTTCTAAGATACTCCGTTCTACACCAGTTGCTCCAAAAAAACAGG